>NC_064816.1:105131044-105431044 GCF_023721935.1 Panthera uncia | reverse complement strand
TTGACAGAACGGCATCATTTATGTTAATATAAAAATTTAATAGGCAAGTGTATATAAACCTGAAAGGCCACCAAAAAAACTACTAGAACTGATAAATTGATTCAGTAAGGACGCAGAATACCAAATCAGTATACAGAAATCCATGGCATTTCTATTCACTAATAAGGAGATAGCAGAAAGAGAAATTAAGGTAACAATACCATTTATAATTACACCAAGTATAATAAAATACTTAGAAATAAACTTTTTTTTTTCAACGTTTATTTATTTTTGAGACAGAGAGAGACAGAGCATGAACAGGGGAGGGTCAGAGAGAGGGAGACACAGAATCCGAAACAGGCTCCAGGCTCTGAGCTGTCAGCACAGAGCCCGATGCAGGGCTTGAACTCACAGACTGCAAGATCACGACCTGAGCCGAAGTCGGCCGCTCAACCGACTGAGCCACCCAGGTGGCCCAGAAATAAACTTAACTAAGGAGGTTTAAGACCTGTACTCTGAAAACTATGAAACATTGATGAAAGAAACTGAAGATGACACAAATGGCCAGATGTTCATGTTCATAGAGTCGAAGAATAAATATTGTTAAAATATCCATACTACCCAAAGCAATCTAGAGATTTAATGCAATCCCTATCAAAAGAATGCAACTAGAGGTATCCTAATTCCAGGTTTCAAAGCTGTAGTAATCAAAAGGCACAAAAATAGACACAGAGATCGATAGAAGAGAATAGCGAGTCCAGAAATAAACCTAAAATTATGTGGTCAATTAACCTTTGACAACAAAGGAAATAATATGCAATGGGAAAAAAAAACTGTCTCTTCAACAAACAGTGTGGGGAGAACTGGAAAGCTACATGCAAAAGAATAAACTGGAGCACTTTCTTCCATCCTATAAAAAAATAAACTCAAAATGGATTAAGTACCTAAACCTGAGACCATAAAAATCCTAGAGGAGAGCAAAGGCAGTAACTTCTCTGACACTGGCCATAGCAACATCGTTCTAGGTATGTCTCCTGAGGCCAGGGAAACAAAAGCAACAACTATTAGGACTACATCAAAACAAAAAGTTTCTGTACAGCAAAAGAAACAATCAATAAAACTAAAATATAATCTACTGAATGAGAGAAGATATTTGCAATGATATACCTCATCAAGGGTTAGTATCCAAAAATCAAGACACAAATGTACACACACACACACACACACACACACACACACACTGGAATGTTACTCAACCTTAAGAAAGAAAGAAATCTTGTCATTTGCCACAACGTGGATAAATCTAGAGGGTATAATGCTAAGGGAGACAAGTCAGAGAAAAAACAGTATCATATGATTTTACTCATATATGGAATTTAAGAAACAACCAATGAACAAAGGAAAAACAAAGAGACAAACCAAAAAGCAAACTATTTAGAGTCTGTGGAGAACAGACTGATGGTTATCAGAGGGGAGGTAGGTGGACGGATGGGCCAAAAAGGTGATGGGAATTAAAGAGTACATTCATCATGATGAACACTCAGTAACGTATAGAATTATAGAATCACTACATTGTACATCTGAAACTAACACTGTATGTTAACCATACTGGAATTAAAATTTTTAAAATAAAAAGTAAAAAATTATCATAGGTAGGTATATACAGAGATGATAGTGAATGATAAATGGGGACATTCTTGAATATAGAGAACGTATTTCTGGAAGAAAGCCTGAGAAGTTGGTAGTAACTATTGCCTCTAAGAAAGAGACCCGTGCCCTGCAATATGTAAGAGGCAGACCTATGTTCCACTGTTCATCTTTCATACTGTTTATTTTCTCTCAGTTCAAGACTGACAAACTCAAACAGCCAGATGGACAGGGGCATGCAAATACATACACACATTATAAATGGATAGGTAATTCTAACCCTACATTCAATTTATGTGACCAAATAATTTTGTAAAAATGTGGTTATTGCCCTGGAAAGAATGAACCCTAAGTGGTACTATCTTGATTTATTAAAAATATTTATTAACTTGGATAAATTTACATTTTGTTCCCCAATGGAAAGAAATTGAAAAACCTACAATAGCTTGGAAATTTAATATAACATTTTAAATAATTATAAAAAGAAACCATTTATACTGCATGTTTCATAGGATAAAATTTGCTTTTGAAGAAGTGACTCTAACTGAGATGAAGTATTTGAGATCATTTCTCAGTAAGACTAACTATGATTCTAAGATTCAAAAGATTATCCTCCACTGAAATAAAATTTCTCAAACTTACCAGGTAACCAAGCACCTATGGAAAGAGTATTTTCTTAATTAAAAATGATAGAGTCGAATTTTCCTGGCAGCCGCCGCCTACCGACTGTAGCTCGCAGAGCTCCAGCAAAGAAGAATGGGGGTGTCAGTAAGGAGGTTTCTGTACCATGGCTCGTAGACTGCCTGCAAATCGACCGGTGGTCAAGCACCGAGGAAGCAACTGGCTACAAATGCCGCTGGCAAGAGTGCGCCCTCTACTGGAAGGTGAAGAAACCTCATCATTACAAGCCCCGTATCGTGGCACTCGGCAAAATCAGTCAGAAACCCCCGAACTTCTCATCTGCAAACTTCCTTTCCAACGTCTGGGGCGAGAAATTGCTCAGGACTGCAAAACAGATCTGCGCTTCCAGAGCGTGGCTTTTCAGGATGCAAGGGAGGCCGACCTGGTGGGCCTCTTTGAAGATGCCAACCTGTGTGCTATGCCAAACATGTAAGTAACAATTATGCCAAAAGACATCCAGCCAGCATGCCGCATACATGGCGAACGTGCTTAAGCATCCACACTGATGGAAAACATTTCACTCTTTAAAAAAAAAAATGGATTGCAAACGGAAAAATAGGGACGAGATATCAAGTATTGGCAGTTTTTCCATTTTCATTCGTGTGTGCATTTTTAATATAAATGCGGGGACATCAAGCGTTCAGGCAAGTCAAAATGTTTCAGTGAACACATTTCAGCAGTTTAACTTTATAACAATGATAAATAAACCTGTTAAACTTTTCTGGACAATGCCAGCATTTGGATTTTTTTTTTTTTTAAACAAGTAAATTTCTTTTTGGCGGCAACTAAATAGTGTCTGCAGCATTTTTATCATCCAGTAGATTCCATCCATTCACTATACTTTTCTAAATGAGTTGTCCTACATGCAAGCACAGGCTTTTAATGCTGTCTGTCTTCTGTGCTGTTCCTGTAAGTTTGCTATTACGATACATTAAACTCTGAAAGAAAGAAAGAAAGAAAGAAAGGGAGAAAGAAAGAAAGAAAGAAAGAAAGAAAGAAAGAAAGAAAGAAAAATAGTCTACAGGGAAGTGCCACTTAAAACTTATGATAATTCTAACTGTATTAACTACAAGGAAAACTGAAGGTAATTGCTGTCATTTATATGAGAAAAAAGACCACATTGAAAAGTTATTTCGGATGATATCAGAAAAAGAAATCTTCAGAAAACTACCAGGTACCTGGTATAAGAGACAAATACTGTTAAGAATCCAATTAACGTAGGTGTGCCTGGCTGGATCAGTCAGGGAAGTATGTGACTCTTCGTCTCAGGGTTATCAGTTCAAACCCCACTCAGGGTGTAGAGCCTAATTTAAAAAAAAAACTGATTAATGTTCATATATACAAAGAATATTTTTTAAAATTTTGGTATAATGTACATGAATATATTTTAAGTAATTTTACTTTAGCAAATCATCATTAACTGAACAATTTGTGATGTGTTATGCAATAAAACCAATTTGGGCCAACAAACATTTTAAATTATTATTTCAAATTATACAATTCCAATGGCTTTTATTACTTCCTTTTATTCCCAGTGTCGTCCTTGTTTAGAGCACATAGTATATGATCACACTACTGGGTGAGAACCAAAGACATTAATCAGCTTAGATAACACGGACCTGATTTTGTTACCTTTTAGGCAGTACCACCATCTCCGTATCTATTACGATAGATAATATGTGAGGAGTTTAATAGGGATGTCAGAGTATTTTGAGATTTTTCCATAAATCACTAGCCATCAAGAACAAGGTAAAAGCATTCCAACTCTCGGTGAGAAAAATATTTAGGGATCACTGCCCATCTGTTTCTTTGATTCATAAATGCTGGATTTAAAATTAAAATTGTAGGGGTGCCTGAATGGCTCAGGTCATGATCTCATAGTCAGATGGAGCTCCCTCAAGTCATGGAGTCTTTGGGCTCAGCGCTGACAGGTGGAAGCCTGCCAGGGACTCCCCCTCTCCCCTGTCTCCCCCTCACAGGTACTCACATGCTCTCAAAATAAATAAATTAACTTTTAAAAATAAAATTTTTTAAAAAGGTAAAATAAAATTAAAATTGTATGTCAAGTTGCTTCATCTTCAGCAGGATTCTATTTTTTTTATAGTTTATTTATTTTTTCGAATTTACATCCAAGTTAATAAGCATATAGTGCAACAATGATTTCAGGAGTAGGTTCCTTAATGCCCCTTACCCATTTAGCCCATCCCCGCTCCCACAACCCTTCCAGTAACCCTCCGTTCTCTATATTTGAGTCTCTTATGTTTTGTCCCTCTCCCTGTGTTTTTATTATTTTTGCTTCCCTTCCCTTATGTTCATCTATTTGACGATACCCAAAGTATGGAAAGAAGGATTCTATTTAAAAAGCATGTTCCAAGGAAGATTCCCTCGGAGAAACCCATGTAAGGAAGAAAGCACAATTGAAGAAATATGTAAACCAATGGTATAGTTAAAGAAAAATACAACCTGGCTACATAGGGTTTCTCTTAGGACCACAAGGAAGGTTCAATTAGGAAAACTATAAATTTACTATATAAAATGAAAAACCTCATATCCATGTTCATAGGACAAAACCAGTATTCTTTCTTTCAAGAGATGCAGTATAGGAAAAATGTTTATGTTAACATGGTAAATCAAACCATCACTAGGTCTAAAGTTAAAATACTAGAAGCACACTTTAACGTTGGAAGATAAACATCATGCCCACTCTTTAACAATTCTCCCACTCTTTAACAGTGTATTTGTTAATATATTGAGTAGACAAAAACAGAGAAACAAGAAAAGAGGGAGATCGAGAGGAAAACTCATGGAACAATACCCTGGATTAGGGGTCACCAAACTTTTTCTGTTAAAGAACATATAGTAAATATTTTATCTTTGACACTCCCTGTCAGAGTACTCAACTTTGCTGTTAGAATTCCAAAGTCACCATAGACAATACATAAGGAATTGAACACAGCTGCACTCCATCCAGCAATCTCTATTTACAGACACTAAAATTTGAACTTCATCTGAGTTCTACATGTCAAAAAATATCATTTTTCCCTCACTATTTACACATGTAAAAATCATTCTTCATTCCTGAGCTGTATAAAACAAAACAAAACAAAACAAATAAACAAACAAACAAAAAAAAAACAGGTAGGTCAGATGTGGTGAACCTGTCCTGCACTTTAATAGTAATTAACTCAAGGAAGTAGAACTCGGTCAGAGCTGTATTTTGGAGGTGGGCAGGGCTGGTGAATGAGGAACAGAATTCTACTTTTTATTTTGACACAGCACTGTACTTTAAAAAATGTTTTACCACAACCATGTACTGTAAATTTTTTTTTTAATCTAACTATTAGATAAATATCAACAAACTCATCCAATTGCCTGTTTTCCTATTTTTGGCATAGTAAGGTCATCAATTTATAAGATTAGAGAAGTGTTAAATTTTAAAACAGCATTTTTATTTCTCTTTCTCTCAGGAAAAAAAAAAAAAAAAGATCCACACTCTGTTAATTATTTTCCTGTAAACAGAGGAACCCTGAGGAATTTCTGTGTGCTTTCTATCTAATCTGCAAGCCTCACTTAACTTCCAGCAGGAACAAGAACAATGGCAAACACACAGTACCTACATTCATACAAGTTCCTTTCTTCCTTCCCCCACCTTTGGTGTTGAACTCCAGCCACACATTAAATTACCTTGGGAAGCGAAAAAAGGTACAAGAGAAAAAAGCCCAAAGACAGTATCTAGACTCGTTTTACGACGACATTCAATCTTAATTTAGAGAAAAAGAAAAAAGCTTTCTGGTATAAGAATCCTGAGAACTGCAAAGTAATACCGGTTTTTCAGACAAGCCTATTTTTCTAAGTTTGCAGGTGACTGTGATCTTGTTTCAATGCAGGTGGGGCTGTTGATCAGGTGTGTGTGTGTGTGTGTGTGTGTGTGTGTGTGTGTGTGTGTGTGTGTCTATAAATGCACACCCATTTTTAACCAGAAATATCCAGAATATACTTCCAACAAGACCACATGCTAGTTCAGGTAAGCAAGCAAAATTTCCAGATTAATTAATCTCTGGTCAAGCTCAGTTACGTTTACATGATCAATGTGTCACTATTCCGAAGTGAGGTCTTCAGTTGTGGGTGAGGAAAGTTAAATGAAATTGTAGTAGTCTTCTTTAACTGAACTGGATTTCCTCTGCTAACTTCCTATTTTTATTCTCTACTTTCATTAATGATAGTATAATAAACTGACATTAGCCAAAATGACCCTTTAAAAACTATTCTACAAATAACAACTGTTCCTGTTTTTTAATTGTTTTATTTTAAAGTAGAGATTTTTAATTGTAATATTTAAGTAAATGACTTGTATTAAAATACTTTTGAAAAGTAAAATACTAGAGGCAGAATAAACATTCTATTTTACAAAGTGAAGTATTATGAATCCAAAAATAATAATATATGAATTGATTTGCTCGGTCATAGAATGTATTTGACATCTGTTTTACAACTCATCAGCATAAAATGAAAAACCACTATTTTAATTTTTTAAAGTGTAACAGTCTTTGACAATAATACAGCATAACTTCAATTTTGAAAAAAAGATGGTTTCCCACTCAACTCTAAATTTGGCAGCTTTAAAATATGAAAACAGTGACATTATTCTTTCTCTCTTCTGATATATCGATTCTGATAGAGATTTAATACAGATTTGATATAGATTTTGCCTACTTAGCTCTAACTCTACCATCGAGAGCCCTTTTTAAGTGTTTTCGCCTCATTCACTTTTTCTTAACACTTCTTTGCATACAAAACCCTAGGAAGAATCTTAAGGCAATTAGGAGCTTTATTCCCCAGGACAATGAACAGAGGCACATAGAAATTTGCATACCATTTCAGGGCTTTTTGAGCCTTCTACCGCAGCTCTGACACAGACCATCAAGAAGCCCACTGGATCCAGGTAAAGACTCTGCCCTTGATGACTGCTTCCCTTTCTCCATGGCAACTTAAACTTGACAGAGAGCCTGCGGTCTCCTCACACTGGACTTTGTGCTCCAGATTCAAGTGTCCCTACCCTCTACTAAATCTACCCTTTTATTTCTGTCTTTAAGGTATAAGATGACCAGTCCGTAAGGTAAAGGTGGCATTCTGAAATGTATGGTATAGGTTATAGAAGCCGAAATGGAGATTCTTATCAGGTGTCATGGTTACCATTTAACAGGGTTTTCCGATGTTTGAACACAAAGAAATCATGTTCAAATGCAGGCTCTGATGCAGGGGTGCCTGGCTGGCTCAGTTGGAGGAGCACGTGATTCTTGATCTTGGGGTCATGAATTCAAGCCCAACATTGGGTATAAAGATGACTTAAGTCAACTTAAAAAAAAAAATGGGTCCACTGCAGATTAGGGACAGAAGTAATTTAAATAGAGCCAATCTGGAGTGGTGACCATGTTCAATCTGGAGGAGTTCTAAAGGGATTCACTGCTGGCAAGGGGAGATATTAGAGTGAGAAGAACAACTTTAAAGAAGGACAGCGTTCTAAGTTGAAAAGACAAAGGCTGAGTAACTGTTGGAAGGATTACAAAGATAAGTGACCACAAAAAAACTCAAGAATGACAGTCCTCTGAATTCCATTTTAAGCAATGTTTGCTCATGCCTACTCTTATTATCTTGGTATAGATTTAAAAGGAGGTTTTAATCTATTCAATCAAGAAGAGTCAAAAAAAAAAAAAGTCAAAAGAGTGTTTTTGCATGCCAGGAGTCACCTTTGCATTGCCCCTCACAGTTGCAAGGCCTTTAATAAGCATCATCTTATTTGAGTTTCATGCCTTGCAGCCAGAAGCAAACTTTTGGTGTCCTGGTTCAGTTCTCTTTCAATTTCATTGTACTGTTCCCAGCAATCCCAGGATGTGGCTTTTCACCAAGTGGACTCGAACTGAGCTGATGATATTTTTAAAATACTTTTTAACTAAAATGTGAATCCAAGTTCTAACTGGTTGCTCCATGTCAACTGACATAAACAGACCCATCTGTCACCATAGGTTTGTTCTGACTTTTAGTCAATGTCTTTTAATAACAGCCTGAAGTAACCTACTAGATTCTAACAATGATTTGCTATCATCTAGCTTCTTGTGAGAAATTTTTGGACCAGATTTTACGTTACATGTAGCTTCCTTCCTCCGCTTCGCCCTCATCACACTTCCTTCTAACTTTGTCTTTGCTCTCAGTAAGGAAAAGAGAACTCCCCTGACACTCTCAGGTGGTATTGGGATCTCATTTTATTTTCTCAGCTATGTCATTTAGATTGTTTGAAGATACCTAGTCTCTTATCCATAGCCTACTTAAAAAGAAAATTAACTGGAATAATGTGTTATGTACTACCTCCAAATGGCGGGGGGGAGGCAGAAATCAGAAGTCAGATGTTTTTAAAGGACTGATCAACAACAATTGAAAGACAGTAACAGTTTGTTCCATCTTTGATAAAAATAGGGAAGAATTGATTTGTTTGCCTACAGCTGCGGTAACCAGAGTCCTGGAAAATAATTATTGACTGGCAGGTCATAATGATATTCTAAAACCAACTAAGACCCCTGAAAATCTGCTCCAATTCCCTGACCTGTATTTATTAAGAAAATACTGTAGAATGATTTTATAGAAGGGTCTGCAGGGAATTATCCTTTATCCACCTGCTAAGAATTTCAGTTCATCAAGTATTTGCTATATTGATTCCAGTTAACAGCTGCAGTGATTTTCGACCTCATAATCTAAATTTGTCATTGGTTCTATGTTTAGAAATCACTTGTTTTTTAAAAAGGAAAAAACACTTCTATTTTATACTTAGTGTTTTACCTTGACCTAGGCAACAAACACATGAATCTTCATCTATAAAGAGATATTATATAAAGAAAATTCTCAAAATTGATTCCTACATCTCCATGTAAAAGAAATAGGAATAGAATCATTTGTCTCCACATAGCCAATTCAAAAATCAGCAGTATGACATAAAACACTTGACCACTCCTTGAAATGGTAACATCAATGGACCAAAGAGAGAACAACAATGGCATCATTTTAAATTCTAAAATACTGACTTTCTTCCCAAGTTCATTCATTGATACAACTTCACAGTTGTATTAATCACAAGCCAATTATCCATCTGTGTTCAGCCAAGTTAATTCTACTTCAGTTTAACAGCCACAGAAACTCCATACTTAAAAAAGCAATAAACTTTTGCAAAATAAATTCAAAAAGGGAAATACTTCCCTAAGTATAATTTACCAGGCATCTCTGTATATGAACACAATAGTTTTAAAACTGTGAGCTCAGTAACCTTAATGTACCAAAGATTAAACTAGTTGTTACCCTTAAAGACCCCCCAGGACAGAGTTAAACTGCATGGGGTAACAGAGGGCACCAATATTCTGCGTATTCACTTTCAAATGTCCATTAAACTTTTTGGTAAAATTTGTGAGTAATACATTAAAAATGTGCCATAAATCTTAAACAACTTGATGAGTATGCTATTTCAATTAAGAAAGTATTTTACTGGAAAAAATGCCTGACATCATCTGGAAACTCCATTAAGAATTGTTTGGGTGAGGGGGGCACCTGGGTGGCTCAGTTAGTTAACTGTCTGATTTGGTTTTGGCTCAGGTCATGATCTCACAGTTCCTGAAACTGAGTCCTGCATCGGGCTTGCACAGACAATACAGAGCTTGCATGAGATTCTCTCCCACACGTGTTCTCTCTCTTGTTCTCTCCAAGTAAATAAATAAACTTTTATTTATAAAAAGAATTGGGGCAACTGGGTGGTTCAGTCAATTAAGTGTCCACCTCAATGTTGGCTCAGGTCATGATCTCATGCTTCATGGGATTGAGCCTTTTGTCAGGCTCCAGTGCTAATGGCACTTTTAGCTTGGGATTTTCTCTTCCCTCTCTCTCTGACCTTCCCTGCTCATGTTCTGTCACACACCTGCTCTCAAAATAAATAAACTTAAAAAAGAAAAAAGCTGGTTTACACTTGGTTGAGCATTTTACCATCTAGCAGCATGTAGGAAACAAATGACAAAATGAAGCCCAGAAAGCAGAGTCTGAGATAGTGTACAGAGTAGCATATGGAGACCCTCAGTGCAGAGGACAGCACCCAACAGTTATGTATGTTAGGGACAAAATGGAAGATTAATTGGAAAAAGGTAATAACTGGTTCAAGAAAACAAATATTGAGCCCCCAAATCCTAACTTCCTTTTGAATCAAAAGAACTGCTCAGCACTCGGCCCAGCATAAAACAGGTACTCAGGAAACACATACTAGAAAATAAATAACATCTCAGAAGACAGATCAGCATAGCCAGAGCTGGAGACAGAATTATGGTAAAGAACAGAAACTCTGTACCACTTTCAGCCTACTGTTATTATGAGACACAGTGTATAAATATAATTATACTACAGTATGGCTTCCCTACAAGGCCATGAATGAATTGAGAGCAGACATTATATTGTTTTACATTTGTACACCCAGTGCTAAGTGGACTAAGGCCTATGGCAGACATTCCTTTAATGTTTGTGGAACTAAGCTGAATAGGGAGCAGAGAAAATTAATTCTTTTCACTGCTGAAGTTCCAACAATGCATAAGATTTGCAACAGGACAGGGAAAGTAAGTAGGAGCACAGTCTTAGAGGCTATTTCAAGAGTAACGCTTACCTAATGCAAAATGTGATGTGAAGTTACTTCAAAGGTTCAAGTAAAGCTGTGAAGAAAATCTTCTGGGATTTGTACAGATAGCAAGGAATTTTCATTAAGGTGGGGCACTAAACTAATAGAAGAGGTCTTGCAATGTTAAGATTTTGAAATCAGGTAAAATGAACCAGTTACACTGCTAATAACAGAGTGTAAAATAGTGTAACCACTTAGAAAAATGGTCTTTTCATTTCTCCAAAGATTCAGTGTAGACTTAGCATTTGATCCAGCAATTCCCTTGTAGGTATACACACAAGACAGAAATGAAAACATATATTCACACTGAAGCTTGTACACATATGTTCATAGAAGCAGGCTTTATAGAAGCCAAAAAGCAGGAAAGAAGCCAAATGTCCATTAACTGGTGAATGAATAAACAAAACATGGTATATCCATATAATGGATTATTTGGCCATATAAAGGAATTAAGTCAATATTAGCCACAACACAAATAAACCTTGGAAACATTCCATTAACTGCAAGTACCTGTCACAAAAGACTGCATCTTGGGAGATTCCATTTACATGAAATATCCAGAAAAATAAAATCCATAGAGACAGAAAGTAGGTTAGGTGTTTCTTAGGGCCAGGGGAAATGCAGAGATTACGTAGTGATAGTTTAGGAGTAGAGGGTTTCTGGGGCCCCTGAATGGTTCAGTTGGTTGGGCATCTGACACTTGATTTCAGCTCAGGTCATGATCTCCTGGTTCCTGGGATCGAGCCCTTTGTCAGGCACTGTGCTGTTGGCATGAAGCCTGCTTGGGATTCTCTCTCTGCCTCTCTTTCTCTCCCTCTCTCTCTCTCTCTCTTTCAAAATAAATAAACTTAAAAAAAAGAGTACAGCATTTCCTTTTAAGGTGACTAAAATGTTCTAAAGTTATGACAGTGATGGTTGCACAACTCTGTGAATATACAAAAAAAAAAAAAAAGCACATACTTTCAATGGATGAACTGTATTAATGCATGATTATTTTAATAAAGTTGTTGCCAAAAAAACAAGGAAACAAAAACAAACCCATCAGCAAAGTTAAGCAATCATGTTTGCCTTGCTTCCTAATTCTGCTTCTTAATTCCTGGCCATCTTTCAACCATGATATCAAAACCAGAAAGTACAGTTTGACAACAATTAAAATATACAGTTGGGTGTCCAAACCAGTCTGCAACTCTATTTTCAAATTAATTCAATGTTTCTCATCTGTAGTTCGAGATATTTCCTGAATATACTGTGCAATATTTTTGAATGTTTTGTGCATTCTTCTCAATGATTTTATTCTTTAATCTCATAACTTTCCCAACTACTTGTTTCACTTTTTTAAAGCCTAGTGGATTCTCTCTCTCTACTCATTATGTTCTGTTTCCCTCTCCTCCATTCTTCTGGAGGCTTCTGAAGCATATTTGTTTATTGTGTCTCTCAACCATGAAATTCCCTCACTAGACTTTTTCCATGTCAGAGCTCAAAGTAAAATTAGGAATTTGTTTCAACATTATCTATTCTGACTTTGAAAGGGCCAACATCTCTTGTCACTCAAGATATAAAGGCACTGTATAGTATAGTCCAAAGCATTCATGTTTACCAAATATGCAAAGATTATCTGTTATTTCCTCCTGTACATTCTGAAAGTCAGACCTTCTGCATGGTCCAAAGATGTTCTCTCAATCACCACTAATTCAAACAGCACTGAATGAGCACTGACATGGGCCTGGAGATTTGAAAAAGTCAAAAACCTCAGCACTGTCATCAGCAAGGACACCATCTCTTTCTATCTAGTTATAATTATGTATCCTCTATACCATCACACAATTGCTTGCTAACTTAGTTAACTGTCTGTAGATAGACACCTGCTTATCACAATGCCCATTTCAGAGCTCTGCCATGGTCCTGAGTTAATGTATTTAGTTCTCTATTCTGTTTTAGGATGGAGAGACGGCATCATTTGGATATAGTCATATGAAGAAGGTCTTTTCATATTCAAAAAAGGTAAAACACCCCCAGTTATTTTTGGTAGATGATGTAAGACACCTTCTCATACAACAACTAAAAACTAGTGTGTCCACTTTTAAAGGGATACAGGTATTTGCTCTGCTATAGTAAGCTGTTTTGACTAACAGTTGCCACTGGCATTTTTTTATAGACAAGATCTCTATCCACATTTGTATTGATTTCTTAATTACCCAACAAACTTTTATTGAAGTATAGTTGACATAATATTATATTACTTTCAGGTGTATACAGTAATGATTGAAATTTGTATATAACACAATAAGATCACCACATCAAGTCTAGTTAACACCCAAGAAGCAAGCTTTTGAATATAAGGTGCGTAAACAAAACAGCATCATTCAATTAGGTATTATGCAAGCTTAAATAGAAAAATAGTTTCAGACCAGCAGTTATAAAAAGCCTGTCTGATCATCAGAACAATTCAGAGAGCTTTCTCTCTAACTGTTATTCAAAGTAGATCAATCAGTCAAGTACTTACTGAGTATCCAGTGCTATGTGCCAATCACTGTTCTCTGCTCAGTGACTAAGTGACACCATTTTTATCCCTGAAGATCAATTAAATGGGTATGGAGATAGGAAACTTTCAGTTTGAAAAACTCCAAGAATTTATCAAGTATCCAAATAACACTCAATTTCAATACTCTTTAAGTGTATTTATTTATTTTTGAGGGATAGAGAACCAGCAGGGGATGGGAGGAGAGAGGGGGGTAAGAGGATCTGAAGGAGGCCCTGTGCTGACAGCAGAGAACCTGTCATGGGGCTCAAACTCATGAACCGTGAGGTTATGACCTGACCTGAAGTCAGACGCTTAACCGACTGAGCCACCCAGGTGCCCCTCAATTCCAATAAATGAAGAGGCATAGATTCCAAATGAGAATTGACTAAAACACTGGACAATATTACAGAAGGGAAAAGGAGAAGTCTATAGAGTCATCTCATTTTCAAATAGGAATGTAACAAACAAAAAACAATCAACATGGGAGGGCAAGTATTTCTTTGAGATCCTAATTCCATTTCTTTCAAATATACACCCAGAAGTAAAATTGCTGGATCACAGAGTGACTGTTTTTTGTAAGAAAGTAAAACTACATTAACTTCCTTCCCATTAAACATATACAATTCCTTCTCATAATTTACACATTTACATAAACACATAAACACACCCATATCCATTATTATATATACAAATCCATATGTACATTCAGTTATGTGAACTGCCAACCTCTGGAAGGAACTGTAAGAAATGTTAACATCGCTTACGCTTGGAAGGCAGGAATGGGAAGAATTTTCACCATTTTAACTTGAATTTTAAACTATCTGCATTTGTAACCTATTTTTCATGTAAGAATTTTAACAGATAATTCACCAAAGGATGCTGATAAGCAACTAGACTTGACAAGCTCTAGTTTTAGACCCTCAGATGTTCAGCCAACAATTTTTGCCCTTTCTCACAATCTGCTGGGCTAATTCATGAGATGTTAGATGAGTGGCCACCTATTTTTATTTAGTTTGTGAGCTGATAATGACAAGTTTTGCCTTAATTTTTTTTTTTTTTTAAATCAAAAGAACCCAAGGAATATAGTCAGTGATATTGTGGTAGCAATGTAATGGGATAGATGTAGCTACCCGGATGGTGAAAGTAGCAACGTGTAAACTTGTCACATCACTAAGTTGTACTGAAACTAGCTTAACATTGTGTGTCAGCTACACTCCAATTTTTAAAAATCTAAGATTTTTTTTGAAAAGAATATTTTGTGGCACATGAAAGTTACATGTGTGACATTGTGTTACATGTGTAACAAATCCTTTTACTATAACAAAGTAACACTCATGTTGTTAAGTATTGTTCATGGCTGCTTTTTTACAATAATAGCAGAGGTGAGTAGTTGCAAATGGGACCATAAGGACCTGTAAAACCTCAAATATTTACTATCTGCTTCTCCACTTACAATGTTTTTAAGCTATTTTTTAGACTTCTCTACTTCAATATCTACCAGAAATAGAAGCACTTCTTGCTTGTCCTGAAATGAAATAGAGCCTAGGTTTAAATATCTGAACAACCCATTGACAGTTGAACTCTTAAGAGTGAGTAGGACGTGGTCTTGATAAATTTTTTCTTGGACTCCAATTGCCCAGAAATCTGATGCTGAAATTAATTCTCCAAGAGTTACATCAGTGCCTTTTCTTTGTATACAAGACACAAGACACAACACCGTGTTCCCGGCTGTGGGGCACGTGCTGGGAAGAAATGGTAGCTCAAGTTCAGGAATCAGACAGCCCCATGCTATCACACTATTCTGTGCCTCAAGACACCTATATTTACCAAAGCTTAACTTGAGAAAGAATTATCTAGTAGAAAGATTACTACTTAATGTTTGGGAGGTCTGAGTTCTCTATTTGCCTAAAACGTCAATATATATTCTTAGGCTTAGTTAAAAAAAAGGGGGGGGGGCAGGAATAATATGTCATTCATCAGATTTCCAGGCTTTTCACCCGTAAGTTTGAAATTTGTTGGCAAATGCTAGCTTTCTTTTCTTTTAATTTTTTTATTGTTTATTTATTTTTGAGAGAGAGAGAGAAAGTTTGACCAAGGTAGGGGTAGAAAGAGAGAGACACAGAATCCGAAGCAGGGTCCAGACTCTGAGCTGTCAGCACAGAGCCCAACGCGGGGCCTGAACTCAAGAACTGTGAGATCATGACCTGAGCTGAAGTCACACGCTCAATGGACTGAGCCACTCACGCGCCCCGGCAAATGCTAGCTTTCTATCTACATCATAAATCTGAAAAGCTAAGTTGTAAGATTCATTCTTAACTAAAATTTATTTTTGCTCCAAGTTACAGAATTAATTATCAAGAATTCAAAGTTTCTTATTTAGAAATTTAAAAAAATTAGGGTTACTAAATTAACTAAAAAAAAAATAGACTAAATTAAAAAAATAGGTTTACTAAATTAACTAAAAAAAAAAGACTAAATTAAAAAAAATAGGGTTACTAAATGACAAGTCATTTATGACTACTTCTGTTATTTTTGAAGACTTATGCTTAAAATATATATACTCCACAGTCCCTTTTTGTACCCAGAATGCCGTGAAAAATAAAGAAACATTTTTGGGGCATGTGGGTGGCTCAGTTGATTAAGTGTCCAACTCTTGATTTCGGCTCAGGTCATGATCTCACAGTTCATGAATTCGAGTCCCTCCTTGGGCTCTGTGCTGACAGCAACAGAGCCTGCTTGGTCTTCTTGCTCTCCCTCCCTCTCTACCACTTCTCTCACTCTCAAAATACATGTAAATTTTAAAAAAATAAAAAAGCATCTTATATATGCAAATCATTCTTTCTTTATCATTCGCTATCGTTAAAATTCTCATCTTTGTGTTACCTTAAAGAGAAGGATAGTCAGTTAGCTACCAAAAAATTCTTCAGGGATGCCTGGGTGGGTCAGTCAGCTAACCATCTTACCCTTACTGTCCCTAGCATCTCTCTCTCTCTCTCTCTCTCTCTCTCTCTCTGCCCTTTCCCCATCAAATAAATAAACTTAAAAAAAAAAAAAACTTTTCAGAAGGCTAAAATCAAATGGATACTGAAAAATGTCTAGAGAAATAACTGTTACTGAGACTGCTTCTATGTTGTGAGTTGTTACAAGAACGAAAACATGAAAATCATCAGCTGTTTCGTAAAAACTTTTTTAAAACCCCAAATAAAAACTCTGACTCTTGAAATCTTACACCAGATGTTCAGTGAAAATGATTATTTTGTTCATATCCTTTCATCTCTGGAGACAGATTTGATTCTTATTTTTTTTTTTTTAGCTGTACTACAATGTACTAAAGAATGACCGGGGTGCCTGGGTGGCTCAGTCAGTTAAGATGGTGACTTCAGCTCAGGTCACGATCTCATGGTTCAGAATTCAAGCACTGCATTGGGCTTTGCACTGACAGTGCAGAGCCTGCCTCTGATTCTAGGTCTCTCTGTCTCTCTCTCTCTCAAAATAAAATAAACTTAAAAAAAAAAAATAGGGGTGAGGGGTGCCTGGTGAGGGGTGCCTGGATGGCTCAGCTGGTTAAGTGTCTGATTCTGGATTTGGGCTCAGGTCATGATCTCAGGGGTCATGAGTTCGAGCCCCACATCAGGCTCTCTGCTGTCATTGCAGATCCCGCTTTGAATCCTCTGTCTTGCTCACTCTCTGCCTTTCCCCTGCTTGCCCTCTCTCAAAAATATAAACATTAATAAATGAATGAATGAATGAATGAATGAATAAATAAATGGAATGACCTGGTGAGCTTGTGAAGCTATAGATCCCTAGATCCTTCCTCCAGAGATCCTGATTGGGTGAGTCTGGAATGGAGCCAGAGAACTTGCATTTCTGATGAGCTGTGTGGTGTTAACTCCCAGTTCTGGGGCCATGTTTTGAGTACCACTACAACAGACTACATTGCTATGATGCGTCAATCAAATTTTACTTTATGTCTTGTATGAAGTACAAAAATTTAAAACTTCATTGTACATTTTGACTCAAATTGCTTAATTCTATACTCTCGGTTCAATAAGAAGGCACTAATGGTTATTCACCACCTGGAGGTTTGTCGATACTGCCCAAGATCATTTTAGCTCCTTCTATCTTATGGGATTTCCAACATGAGTTGGAAAAAGTGACCTCATAAGAATTGTTAAGAAGGCCCTCACCAAACCCCCCGCCGCCACCACCACCGAAAAATGGCAAACGCTAAAATACAACCATTTTACTAAGCCTCCTCAAGACTACAATGATTGTTAGCAATCTATTCAATGTATTGATATTACATGTCCTTAGAATTTTATGTCAAAGTTTAAATGCAAACAAGTGCAAAATACTAGTTTTATTTTCCTGTTATATTGAAAGTATCCTTATTCTGAAAACTAACTGGCATTTTGTTTCTCTCCACAGCACTAAAAAAATTGTTTGCCCAAAATTAAGAAACACAAGAAATGGCTCAGATTAACAACATCATGCTGAATATCATGATACATGAACTCTACAATCTTTTCTTAATATCACAATTCAATGGAAATTTTGAAAAATGTTTTGCTATTATTAACCCCCCCCCAAAAAGATACAAAGTGTGGGTTAATACAGAATGATAATTATAATTGTCAACGGTCAAAATATACAATCTACTTAAAATTTTGTTCACATAAAATATTTTCAAAATGAATTGTCAAAAACAATCCAATCCAATAACATGTTTTCCTTCTCCCACTAGCATGAGACCGCTGATAAGAATTTATCACCTGATGTGATATGTGTCTAGACAATATGTGCCTAGAATCATGTGTGTAGTTATGTATGTGATGTCTCATTCCATCAGTTTTACAAACTCAGTAGCATCACGCTTTTTTTTTTTTTTTTCATTTTTAAATGCTAGTTGAAGTACTCTTCTTCTTGGAGAGAAGATATTACTAACCCAGTCATTAACAGCTATTTTAAGTTCTATAATCAAAATTCACTGTGTCTGTAATGTGCAAATTTCAAATATATGTTACATTAACTGATGCTATTAAATCAATATCCCAATGTACTTTCAGTCTAGTTCCCAACTTGTAGTGAAGGAGTCAGGACACAATCGAAGAGGATGCAGGTTAACTCGTCATGAATTCACAATGCATGAAAACTGATTTTGCTTATATACTGGCCTAACATTTGTTTAGAATAAGAGGCAAGAACAATTTTAGGAACGTTTTAAATACCGCATCAGTGGCTTATTTTTTCTTGGCAGACCTTTCTTTAACAATCAGAGCTGATATAACTGGAAGATACTCTCATAGATTATATACATGTGAACCTCAGGACTCACAGTATCTAAGTCTTCACAAGTTATCTTAAACAGGCCACAAGCTAGTACTGGACTGTGACAGAAGGGTCAGTACTGCCCCACTCACCGACCACTCACAAAACACCATCACTAGAATTGGTGGTCGTGGTGGAGAATTTCTGAGACACCTCCTAATTTTGTTTTTTTTAACAGAGAAATCCAATACGTTTTATGACGTTTGAATTTGGGACCACCAAAAAGAATAGAGCACGGGTTGGAATTAAACCTTAAGAGAGCCAGTCCATTCTTGTGGTATCAAAGGTCACATGTGATTTCCTCAAACTAATAGTAATTCGATCTTTTTATCACTATCAAGTATATGTAGTAACAGAATAATGCCAGTCAGATCCAGCAATAATGGTACAAAATGATCTGTTAAGACAGATACTCCCTCAAAACCCCTCTGATGAAATTGTTTAACATAAACAAAGTTGATTATCAACTCTGAATGGTCTAATTGCTAAATTTACACGTATGCCATTAGCATAACCTTCTTTAATGTTGTGGGTAAGTTCCCATGTTCTTATAGCTCTTAATGTAAATAGGCCAGTTTCAGATGAAGGTAATATTTGATACTTTCTTTTTACTGATAAAAGTAAATAGATAATATTCTATTTCAGTGATAGAAAAAACATGAACAAAGCATTAAAACATTCAGAGTTGTAGAGGATTACTTTTACGAGGTCAAAAGTCATGAAGAACACTTTGTGGGGTTTTTTTGATGTTTATTTTTTGAGAGAGACAGAGACAGAGAGACAGTGAGTACACAAGTGGGGGAGGGACAGAGAGAGGGGGAGAGAGGATCCTAAACAGGCTCCACATTGTCAGCACAGAGCCTGATGTGGGGCTTCAAGTCATGAACCCCAAGATCATGACCTGAGCTGAAGTCAGATGCCACCAACTGGACCACCCAGGTGCCCTGAAAACCTTTGGTTAATTGACTAATATTAAATGTGCAAAGGTATGGATTTTGTAGCACAACCATTTAGATTTTTAGGTGTTTGCAACATTCTTACGAAGGTAAATGTTTGAGAACAAATGTCAAGATCTGAGCATGACAATTCAGTAGTGTGACTTCTGCCTGCGTTGGTAGTAAAGAAAGCGTGTCATGAGCTGAGGGCTGTGGTGGAAACAGACCCGAAGAGGAGAGGTCAACACTGGCTCTTTCTTTGTCACCTCTCATTCACTCCACCAAGTAATCTCATCTTAACTCCGCCCCTCCACGGTATCAAACCTGCTACTATGCGTCCTAAATGATCCACATGTTGCCAAAGCAAACGAGGGCTTCTCTTTCTGCTTATTATCTGAACCTTTAGCAGCGTATGGCAGAGTTAATTAACCATGACCTCTTTTCTTATTCTGAAGTAGACGCTTAAAAACTGATTACAACAAATTAAAGTATGTTTTAAAATTTTAACTACGTATTTATCTTAATTATTGGGCGGATATTTCCTACTTTTGATAATTTTAGGAAAAATGTACCTGCCTTTGGAATATTAAAAACTTTCTTCAATTGCCTAGCGGGAGAGGATTATGTCCAATCTGAAATTATCAAACATCCAACCACCAACTCAATTCTTCACACGAAGTTTCAGGAGGATCACTACCATGTCTTTCATTCCTTTAAATAACACCCTCCAAAATTCTAATTTTTTATGGGGAAAAGAAATCTCATGATCAGCTGGGAAAATTCTAATTACTAATGGAAATCTCATCATCAGCTGGAAGTAATTTTCCCGAGAAAGAATGCTTCCCACGGGCAGAAATTTTCCTAACCTATAGGGCTGAATTGTATTAAATAATTAGAATTTGATATGAAAGTACACCTTTATATAATATAGGTATCTGACTAGTTTCAATGTTTCATAAGTTTTTTCAGGTTTTATTTGATCCCTATTCTGTTCTTTTAAGTAGACTTTTATCAACTAATCTACTTGGATATAAATGCATTACAAGACCATGAGTACTAGATATCCATGTGTCCTATTTGCAAAACATTATTAAAAATAAATGTTAAGATATCAGAGTGAAATGACATTCTTGGATTTAAAAATTTAACATGAAAGCTAAAGTAATATAGCTGATTCCATTGATGCATACAAGAGTAGAGAGGTGAAAAATGTGAATGGTTGTCTGCAACACACAAAGAGATCAGTTGACAATTTACTTGCTGTTTTAAATTTTTTTTAATGAAAAAAACAAAAAAATTAAATTAAATTAAAAAATTAAAAAATTAAAAATTAAAAAATGAAACCGAATAGTCACTTACTTTTCTTCAATTGGTGCAAAAATGTTATGCAATAAATTATTCTTCATCATAAAAATGAATGTTTCTTTGTAGTTTAATACACATAATTATGAATATAAGTATAAATATATTAATATTCAAATACATATACATATAATTATTTGATCATTAGTTTTATTGGTGTGGCCTATAACAAATTTAGCTTCCTTCTCTACCCTACCTACTTTAACAATTAAATTCTATATCCTGGTTGATGTTTCTATCTCATCTCATTTCTTAACCTTTATAAAATTAGTGGTTTAGGTTCTATTGCTTCTAATGTTATCCCTAGCTTTGAAATGAAAGACTAGGCTTAGAATACATATATTTATGTATAACTTTATTTCCATTACTTTTAGCCTTATAACCTCCAAAATATTCTTCATTCCTTCTTTAACACACTAAATGTTAATTATTACTAACATTGACTACCTGAAATAGTGTGCACAATTCTGTATGTACAGGCAGGTTTATAAATGAGCTGAGCTCTTATTTGCATTTCAAAGAGATAAAACAGTAAAAACATGACATACTCCAAAAGATATTAGAATACGGTTGTAAAGGACATCCCGTTAAATATAAATTAGAAATAAACGACTGTTTAGTACAAGTAGGTCTATGCAATATTTGGGACATACTTCTAAAAATTTATTCACTGTGTATGTGAAATTCAAACTTATATCAGTGACCTGTACGTTCATTTGCTAATATTGGCAACCCCAGTTTAAAACTACTGAGGGGGCACCTGGGTGGCTCAGGAGTTTTAGCTTCAGCTAAAACTTCAGACAGACTTCAGACCAACTTCAGCTCAGGTCATGATCTCACAGCCCCCGGTTTTGAGCCCCACATTGGGCTCTGTGCTAACAGCTCAGGGCCTGCTTCAGATTCTGTGTCTCCCTCTCTCTCTGCTCCTCCCCCTCTTGTCCTCTCTCTCTCTCTGAAAAACAAACGTTTAAAAAAAAAAAAAAAACACAACAGTAAGTGCTCCTTCTCCACTGTTTTCCCTTTCTTTGTTGTTTTGTTCTTTTGCCTAAAATGGTGACCTTTCTTTTCTATTTCAAATCAATTTCACAATTGGAGTTCAAAAAAACCCTCATTTTATAGTATTTAAGATTTCCCAGTTATTCAAACATTTAATTTCTATTTTTCATCAGTTACTGTGTTTGTATTGCGGCCCAAAAGATGGACTAGGTGAAAATAAGGCAATTTTGTTCTCCTGGGGAGTTCCTAGTCTAGTGATCAGACAGGTGATGGGCACTAACTTGCTCAGTGGTGTAATGGGATGATGCGTGAGCAGAGAAGAGATGGCCCCACCTGTAAGTAGAGCTGTCCTTACACAAGATGCAGAATTCGTGAACCTTGAATGATACAAGACTGTGTTCCACCATTATGGAAATCAGTACGATTTGCTTCATATTTTACAGTTCTACTCCTTAGAACATACTGCAGTTAAATTGAAATAAACTACACAGTCCGTGCATTCATAGACATCCTGATATGGACACATAAGCCCTTTCTGCTGTGTTTAAAAATTGTTTTTTATGCAAGGTCTTCTCTTTTTCTTTCTCTCTCTCTCTCTCTAAATGGAAAGACTTTGAAAGCACAAAACCTAAGTCTCTCTGTCTTCCCCTGCCCTCCACTGCATAATCGTGCATACACACACACACACACACACACACACTCACAAAATAAATTGTCTCAGTGTTGGGCAAGCATCAACAACAGGATGCTATTAAATGTGTAACTCCCCTGGTGTTTGCAGTGATTAACTTGACAAACACCAATTTATCAACACTTTTTGGTAAAAGAACAGACAAACATGCTGCCCACAGCTTTGAAATCAAGCAAGTAGATTTTTGTTGAGTACTGGCTACTGTAAATTTTATAACTCTACCATAGTATTCCAGGATAGGATACTGGTACAGGTCAAATTTTATCTCCCAAAACTCACAGGTTGAAGTCCTAAACCCGCAGTTTGCCAGAATGTGACCTCATTTAGAAATAATTGCTAAAGGGGACCTGAGTGGCTCAGTCAGTTGAGCATCTGACTTCAGCTCAGGTCATGATGTCGCAGCTCAAGGGTTTGAACCCCACCTTGGGCTTTCTGCTGTCAGCACAGAGCCTGCTTCAGATCCTCTGTCCTCCTCTCCCTCCCCCTCCCCCACTTGAGCTACCTCAAAAATAAACATTAAAAAATAGTCACTGAATAATTCATTAAGAGGAGGTCATAATGGAGTAGGGTGGGCCCCTGAATCAGTATCACTGATGTTTTTACAGAAGGGGGAAATCTGGACACAAACATGCGCACAGAGCCAACTCTGTGACGATGAAGACAGAGTCTTGGCCATACAACAGAAGCCAAGAGACACCAACTATTGCCAGCGAACCATCAGAAGCCAGGAGGGAGGCATGGAACAGATTCTCCTTCACAGCTTTCACAAGCAACCAGGCTTGCCAACACCTTGATCTCTGACTTCTAGCCTCCAAAGCTAGAGACAATAAATTTCTGTTGTTCAAGCCACCCCATATGTGGGACTTTATTACAAGAGCAATGGCAAACCAATTCAGGTTCTAGCCTTTCCCTCCCTTACTTGCGGGATTTCCAAGACTGGAAAGAAAACATCACAACTTCTCGTCACGCACTTACCAAGGAGCCTTGCCAGAATGCAAGAGTTGTTTATTTACAGTAAGTTTATTAGATTCCAATTCTACCCTCCAAACACATTTCTTCCCAGTGAAATGTTATTTCAGTACTCAAGACGGTTTATAAAATTGATGAAGTCGTGCGATGAAAGACCCAAAGTCAATGCTGTGGTTTCAATCCAAAAGCACAAGTCACACCCCGAGAAAAAGCCATTATTTTGGTACTTTCAGTTATGATGAAAGCAGACAGGAACAGAACCTCTCCTGCACTCTAGGGCTGTGCTGAAGTCTGTTCCTGGATCATCTCCTTAATTGATCACAAATATTGTTATCCTCATTTTACTTCTGGGTTAGCCAGGGCCTGAAGATGTTTAATAAGTAGGTTTAAAAAAAAAAAAAAAGTCACACAGGTAATTAGTGGAGCCAGTAGTCAAACCCAGCACATCTGGCTCCAGAGTCAACACCCTGAAATGCCATGCCACTCTGCTTTGGATTTGTAGATTGTGAAAAATGCAGTATTTAATCAAAACTAACATCGTGTCACAACCAAAAGTCTTCAGAGTATGTCCTTTATAAAAGAAGGGCAGTTCACATGCTTTCAGTTAACTTTGTATAGAAAAATCACAGGCAGTCTCACTCACCCTTTCCAGCGTTGAGATTCCACCCCCAACCCCAAGGACAAGTTTCTGCCAACTTTTGGTGACTCAGTGAGGCTCCATCTGAGAATTGTAGGAGCCATGAGAGGAGGCACAGGAGAGCATGACTCCAATACCCTCAACACACTCCCTCGATAAAATCCCTGATCTAAATGACCCAGTATTCTTACTTTATACACTATATGCACAGGAAAATTGTAAAGAGGACAGTTACCTTTGGTAGCATTCTTCCCTTCTCTTGAAGACCTCTTCCGGAGTTACATATTGCCTTCAACATCAACTACTATCCAGAGCCCCTCCTTGTAGAACGGCTCCGGGGAAAGCCTTACTTCAGCAACTTTGGCTCTCGAGATGTTTGTGATTAATACTTCCACCTGAGCTTCCATATTTAACAAGGGAAACCTGGAGATTTCAAAGCGCTAAAGGTTCCAAATACTAACAATAGTGGGCTTTCAACTACTTCTTAAAATCACCTGTCTACCTAAAAACATTATCTTTTATCATATTGAAGTAACTTCTTCCCATTGCATTAATCCTAAGGGGCACTTAAGAATTTTATTTACATTAGTCATGTAACTCTTTGGTCTCCTAAGAAAAAATTGAGAGTAAAGCGATGTGTGCCATAAGAGCAGGTTAACTTGATTTGCTTTTGTACTTCTATTTGGCAAATAACCTGTACAAACCACCCAATCATCATAGACAATCCTGTCTCTTGCTTCAGTCATGTTAATACCAGTCTAAAATCTTCATAAAAATTCCTTGGTAATTTGTTTAAAATTTTTCAAACTCTAAAACGTAATGACTAGTCATCTTTCTATCTTTGTTTTGTATTGAAGTCTTCCCAAAGAAGGGCAATCTCAGAGGCAAGCCCTTCAGGGGAACGCTTTATGTGATGTGAAATTCTGAAATCCTGGTATTTTTATCTTCTGGAGAGCTGCTTCAAAAAGCAATGGCAGCTCCTTCAAGAACGATGCTCCACTACAAATTCATTTTCCAGATTCTATACATTTACGTTAAGTAGCAAAAGCAAGCATTTCAAGGAGAACCCTAAATGTCTTGGTCAGTTAAAATGAGAACTTATGGTGAATTAAAAAGACAAACCACTGGGGTGCCTGGGTGGCTCTGTCGGTTTAGCGTCCAACTTCGGCTCAGGTCATGATCTCACGGCTCTTGAGTTCAGGCCCTCGTCAGGCCCTGTGCTGACAGCTCACAGCCTGGAGCCTGCTCCGGATTGTGTCTCCCTCTCTCTCTACCCCTCCCCTGCTCATGCTCTCTGTCTCAAAAATAAATAAACATTACAAAAATATTAAAAAAAAAAAAAAAAAAGACCAACCACTTTGAGTAGAGCATCCTTTTTTGCTATCATTCTTTCTCCCAGTAAAGATCTCTCAGCAAATGTGGCCAGTCAGACCTGTTGTGGTCATTGCAAAACTTGAGGTGATTTATTCTTTTGTTTCATTCGTTGCATTAGATCATTAATGTGAAGAATTCAAACATGCACCCATATACCCAAAGCTGACGGTAACTTTTAGCCTCCGTTTGACCCAATTACTGTAAAAAGGATTTCTCTAAGAGAGCCTGAAAGTAATCTTTACAGGTTGTGAAAATGTACACACCCGTATGTAATTTTATCAGGAAATCTTAGCAGGGGGCAGCTCAAACAAAGCAGGGCTCCTTAGCGTCAGCTGCCTTCACTTAGGAGCAGGAGGAACAGGATACCAGCCTGTATCCGTCTCCTTCCAGGTGGGTGTTGACTCACTGTAAGCAGATGGTGGGTTTATGATTCTAATGTATTATACATTTCTCAATAGACAAATATTTGCACTGGACCAGAATAAATAAGAAAAAAAATTCCTCGGCTTAGTTTCTAACGAATATCTGAAGTTTTAGGACACCTCAGCATTCAAACTATTGTAGGAGGGGGGTGAATATGCCGCAAGTCCTTTCCTTTCTCTCGTGTTTAGATCCTGCCCTAACCAATAAAGGAAAAAGGCTGGAAGGCAGAAGTGTAGTGAGGTGTATTGGGGAAATAGTAGATTTCTCCCATTTGGAGAGCGATTTGTAGTATACAGCATAAGCATACTTTAGCTCTAATAAAAGGACACTAGTCAAGTTCCCAGACTGAGCCAGAGTGTGGCCAATCTAGTTTTCTTTCTCTAATAATTTATGTCCTTTCTTTGCACAGTATGACATGGTCATTTTTCATCCTAAATGTGAATGTACTGATGAAGGAACACGAGGAAGTGCTCAATGGATTTAACAGAATATTAGTTTCACGTTATATCTTTACAACACAAGTATGCACTCGTCACTTGTCACTTCCGTGTGGGCCTGGTTTGTTTTGTTTTGTTTTTGCTTTTGTTTTTCATGACTTACTGAAAAGGTGGAGATTCGTATTTAGTCTAGCTTCCCAGCTGAACTTGAAAAAGCTGTCCCGCTGTAGGGGGGAATGAAACAGATGGATTCCAACGGGTGAGGACATGATAGAAAACAGATAACCTTCTCCAAAGCAGCCACAAAAGAAAAGCAAGAGTCAGCCATTGGAATGAAAATCAATTTCACAAATGCCGTGAACTTGAAGTCCTCTAAAATGTGGTACTTTAACGTTTGAAAATTAGTAGCAGTGGGAAAATTTCTTTAAATGAATACTCCTCTAAAAAGCAAAATAATTGGACCCATAAACCTCCTCCAGCCTGAGTGGAAAATTAGATTTAAGAAGGAAGAGAATTTGATTCATCTGAATTTCTCCACAAAGAAAAAGCAATCAGAGTGAGATACAATTTCCCAAAGACTTCTTGCATTTCCCTTCAGAACGAAGGTCCAGAGAAATGCAGTAATTGGATCTTCCAATTATCCAGGAGTGGCCTGAAATGGCTACTACTGGGACCAAAAATCTCAGCAACCATTGGGAGAAGGCAATGTGGTGAGAGGTGGAGGAAGGTAAAAGAAAAGAGAAAGTCAAAGATGGGTAGCTGGGAGAGATTTGGTGAAAATACCAGGAGAGAGAGACACACACACATTTTCTCCCTCTCCCTCCCTCTCTCTCCATCTCTCTGTGGGTCTCTCTCATTCTCCCTCTTTCTCTTTTTCTCTGTTCTGCAATTTTGAGAGAATTGGAAGAGCAAAGCAAAGAGAATTAAAAAATTGGGGGCTATGAGTTATTACATGAATCTTCATTCGTGTTTTTTGAGAAGTGCAAGTGAAAATAGGGATCATTTTTAATTACTTTTGTTGGATGAAGCCTTATAGGACCTGGGAGTTATTTGAGTTAAGATCATTACTTACATAAAACATTCTGCTTAATTAGGATTCATAATCCATGAAATACTATGTTTAAAGCATAAATATGAGAACATATCTCTCTTAAATAAATAAGAAATATATATTCTTTGATTATTGAGTTTTCTTCTACCTCACATTTCCATCATGCCCAAATAAATGGACAGTTCTCTCCCTACTACTCTCAGGAGAAATCCACAGAATGGATGCCTCTCTTGAAATATTTTCTTTTTTTGTTCCTTAAACTCTCCATACTGCAGAATTTCCACTTGCCTTTCTGACCAATCTTCCCCGATATCCTCCCATGCGCTCTAATCAACCCCCAAGCTTTGAAAGCACTAGGACTCCATACCAGGCCCTCCTTTATTCTTTATCTACAATCTCTTGGTAATTTAACTCATCTAACTGCATTTTTTAAAAATCCGCCACTGATAAGCTAATGACTTGCAAATTTGGTTTCCAGCCCTGATTGCTCCACTGTATGCCAGACTCCTATACAACTATATGTTTGATATCTCCCCATTAGAAAACAAACAAGACAAAACAAAACAAAAGAAACAGTTACCTCAAAATTTAACATATCCCAAACTAAAACTCCTGTTTTCCACCCCAGACTCCAATTCAGCTGCTTGTCCATTTCAGGCACTGGAACCAACTTAATTATTACAATCAAAACCTTAGTAGGTAGAGTTTGGGGGAGTCATCCAGAATTATTTTGTTCCTCATCCCCCACAACCCTTCAACAAGTCCTGTTGATAGTACTGCTGAAATGACTTTCTGTATAGCCTTTCCTCTATCCCAATGTCACCCCCTAGGTTTATTCTCTGTAATGTTTCACATAGACTATTAGAGTCGCCTCTTACTATTCTTCTTCCTCTAGTTTTTCCTTCTGTAAATTAATAAATCTAATTTATTGTTTAATCTAAATAATACCTTTTTAAAAAATGGAACAAGGGTAACCCATTCCCTATATCAAGCCACTTAATGGCTTCCGGGTGAACCATTGACTGTGCATGCTGAAATTAAGTACAAAAACAAAAGCAAAAAATCATATTGGCTTAAACAGCAAAGGGAATGTATTGATTCACATTTTAAAAATCTAACAGTGAAGCAGTTCAAAAATGTCATCAAGGTTCCATTTTCTGTGCTCTTCTACTGTCCTCCGTGGTCAATATCTCCCGGTAATAGCTCATAAGAAGTCTATAAGACACAATCAGGAAAGTAGATTTTCTTGTTTGTGTCCAAAAGGAGGAGGCAAGGATCCAGTGGTTTGCCCCAATTTGGTCTCTTGGGTCACAAGCCCACACTTGAAACAATGACTGTGGCCAGAGTTATTGGAATAAGCTGATTGGCCTAAGCCAATGATAACCCAATCACAGAGCTAGAGATGGGGTTAGCTTCCCACTGAAGTGCAAGGGTAATGCATGAAGATAGACAAGAGCCAGAAAATCAGGAAAATGGAAACGGGATGCTCTGCCTCAGACTACTATGACAGAACCACAGACGGGATGACTTCAACAACACTCATTTATATCTGACAGTTCTGGAGGCTGGAAGTCGGAGATCACAGTGACAGCATGGCTGGATTCTTGGTGAAGGCCTCTTCCAGGAAACAGCTGTCTCCTCCTTGTATCCTCACATGGTATTGAAGGAGGGAGCGAGGGAGGGGGAAAGAGGAGCAAGAAGAGAAAGAAAGAAGGGAGGAAGGGAGAAGGCATTCTCGGGTCTCTTGTTATAAAGGCATTAATTCCAGGGGCCCCTGGGTGGCTCAGTCGGTCGAGCATCCTTCAGACTTCAGCTCAGGTCATGATCTGAAGGTACGTAAGTTCGAGCCCCACAACAGGCTTGCTGCTGTCAGCGCAGAGCCCACGTCAGATCCTCTGTCTCCCTCTCCCTCTGTCTCTCTCTGTCTCCCTCTGTGTCCCTCTGTCTCTCTCTCCCTCTGCTCATTCTGTCTCTCAAAAATAAATTTTAAAAGGGGCTCCTGGGTGGCTCAGTCAGTTGAGCGTCCAACTTCGGCTCAGGTCACGATCTCACCATCAGTGAGTTCGTGCCCCATGTCGGGCTCTGTGCTGACAGCTCAGAGCCTAGAGCCTGATTTGGACTCTGTGTCTCCCTCTCTCTCTGCCCCTCCCCTGCTCAATGCTCTGTCTCTCTTCCTGTCAAAAATAAATAAACATTAAAAAAATTTTTTTAATTAAATTTAAAAAAAAATTAATAAAATAAAGGCACTGATTCCACTCATGAGAGCTCCATGCTCATGACCTAATTACCTCCACAAAGCCCCACCTCCTTAACACTTGGAAGTTAAGGTTTCAACATATGGATTTTAGAGGGACAAAGATATTTACTCCATAACAAGGGGGAATTGGAAGTTAGGTAGACAACCAACAATGTCCACATTTCATGACCTGTAAGATACTAATGATCTATTTCCCTTCTCTGGGCCTTCTCTCCAGCAGTCTTGTTACCAGTCTCCTCTCACTCACCATATCCAGGTACATTGGCCCTCATATTGCCCTCTCATGCCAAGAAGCTCTTTCAGACCTCAGATAATTTGCACTCACTGCTCCTGCCTAAAATACTCTTCTTCCAGCAGCTCTTCAAGTGGCTGATTCCTTTTGTTCCTCTGATCTTAATTCAGAACACTGCATCTTTAACTCTGGTTTATTTAATAAACTGTGACATTATACATGCCAGCTATCTACCCATGGGGTCTTGGAAATCACTACGTTTCTCAGAGACTTCATCACATACAGTATAATGACTTAAAAGTTCTGTCTACTTTTAATTATAATGATTTATATAGTATTAATTGAAATAGAGGTTTCTTTTAATTTTAAAATAGTTATTAGCCATTTTCTCCTTCAAAAAAAGAAAGAAAGAAAGAAAGAAACTCTCAGAGAAGCATGAAAAGAATGAATCTTGAAACCTTGCGTTTTTGAGTAGACAAGAAATTCTGTTATTTTAGCAACTCCACTAAAGGAAGAAATATAAACTAACACATTTGGAGCTTTGGAGCCAGAGACCTATTTACAATGGCCACAGAAGATGCAATAACCCTGATTACAGGCAGACATGTTGCCACCTGATCAGAAGCACTATCTAAAGCACTATATTGTAATCATTTTCTTATGAATCGCAAGAATTTAGACTGATCCACTGTAGTAAAGTAACTAAGTTAAACTTTTAGAAGTATGATTAATCTTTGAAAATTAGATACTGTAGATGAAAACAATAATCTATGTTTAGCACAGTTACTACAACAAGGATGGCAAAACTAAAAATTGGTATAAAAGCTTGGAGATATGCTGTGATATTTTGGGAAAATCTAAATTTATGATAATTAACTTAGAAGAAAGTTTTACAAGAGAAATGTCAGGATACAACAAGGTCCCAGAGACATTTAATGCAGGAGATGCCTCTATTTGCAGAAGGGGGGAGTAATGGGTAATACCACAAGCAATTGTCCTAGTAAATTTCACTGGGTTTTGGCTGTATCCCTATAAGTCTCATTCAGTAGAGACCCCGTTAATATTGATTACCAAGTGAGTATGTGATGACAGTTCTCTCAGTAAAAATACATGTATGTACATGGCAAAAATGGGATGCTAATGCTGGCTTCATTTTAGAGCCTGCTAGATCTTTGACAGTCTTTAACTATTCAGTTTAGCATTGCGTCAGCCATTTCAAATGGTTCTTGAGTTATATATCATTTCCTTGTATATGTATGCCATTGTTGCAACAACAGCATATGGCAGATTCCAGAATCTGATAGGTTGAAAATATAAATGAAAACGTAATATGTGCATTTTACCAAAGAAAGATACAATCTATTATAAGAAAGATTTTTTTTGTATATATAACACTATAAACAATTAAAAGTGTTGCTAATCCAACTACAACACATGATCAATTATAAAAAGCATGACCCTTTCAGGGCTGGTAAAACAATAAAAAATGTGCATCTTAGAATAGAAATGTTTGTCAAAGACAAAATGTGGTGCTAATCTTGGTTTCTAAGCTTAGAATTACTAACTCGCATTTCCCTGGATCTCAGCAACTAGTTAAGTTACTGAAAGAAAAGGTAACTTCTGGTATTTTGCTTAAAGTTCAAAAGGAAGTAGTTTTATTTATTTTTTTTAAATGTTTTTATTTATTTTTGAGAGAGAGAGACAGAGAGTGAGCTGGGGAGGGACAGACAGAGAGGGAGACAGAATCTGAAGTAGGTTCCAGGCTCTGAGCTGTCAGCACAGAGCCCAATGCGGGGCTTGAACTCACAAACCATGAGATCATGACCTGAGTTGAAGTTGGACGCTTAACCAACTGACGCACCCAGGCACCCCTAAAAGGAAGTAGTTTTAAATGAATGAAGTATTTTTGGTATATTTGCCAACGAACATTTTCAATCTATACACCCAAAAAGTAAATCAAGCTCTCTCTGACCTTGTATTATATATTATTACTTTCAATTATGTTCTTTTATAGTATTATTATAAGGCTTTAGAAAAAAATTTTTTAACGTTTATTTATTTTTGAGAGAGAGACAGAGAGACAGAGCATGAGCAGGGGAGGGGCAGAGAGAGGGAGACACAGAATCCAAAGCAGGTCCAGGCTTGCATAGAGCTTGATGCGGGGCTCCAACCCACAAGCGGTGAGATTATGACCTGTGCCGAAGTTGGACACTCAACCGACTGAGCCACCCAGGCGTCCCTAGTATTACTGAAGACTTAAGTAAGATGTGTAAAGTGGTTGGGATAAATGGAGCCTAGCACGTAGCAATCACTGAGTAAATGTAAGCTATTATTATAATTTTACATTCATTCAAAATATATATACATAAGTAATATAGCATCAAGTTCTATTGACATGCCCATTGGAAGGCATGTGGGAAAGGAAAGCATTCTAGATACTATTGCTAGTTTACAAACTACCTGAAAACCTGGTTTCTTAAAAGAGCTATTTTGTTATGCACCCTGATTCTGTCAGTCAGGACTTCACACGGAGCACAGCTCCATGATGTTGGGGGCCTCAGCTGGGAAGACTTGAAGGTGGGGAAGGGGAACTCATCGAGGGCCGTAATCATCTTCAGGTGTCTTTACTCATATGTCTGGCAGCTGCTGCTGGTTGTCACTGGAACCTCAGCTGGTCTGTCAGCCAGAAAATGTGCATGTGCATTCTCCTCCTGCTCTGCCAGTAGGCACTAATTGGGTTGTCCTCTCAGTATGGTGGCAGGGTTCCTAGAGCAAGCATCCCAAGAGATTTTATTGCTTTCACGACCTAGACTTAGAAGTCACAAAAAGTCACAGAACACCACCAGATTTACAAAGAGGAAGCACAGAACCCACATTTCAATGGGAGGAATGTCGTAGTCACACTGAAAGAGAGCGAGTGGAAGGGGAGGTATTGTCACAAGCTGTTTGGAAAATGCCATCTGCCAGAGAGAGTTAGATAAAGTGGAAGAGACAGAGACCAACATTAAGACAACCCGGAAGACGAGTACCTCTTTCAGCAGAGTCATGCACCAAAACATCTGGGAGAGACACTTAATCTTGAAACGTCAAGTACCCACTGCCCATGCACAGAAACCCACTCAGAAACGTCAAAAGATCATTAGGCTCATAAACTTGGAAAGAGAGCCAATGCTAACAAAATTTTCAAACTTGCTTCTCTAGCTACATTGAGCAAAGCTAACAGAAAATAAAGTTGTCAGAAATACCAACACTCAGGACCCATCACAAACTGAGTAAGGAGAGAAATTCAGTAGAGCTAGCATGTGCCTAGAAAAGCAGGCAAAAACAACTCTGCTTATAAGCATTCTGTTTAAGATTAAAGAATTCGTATGAGTTAAAAATAATGACTTTTCTTGTGCCTTTATATGTAGTGTGGTCTACTAGAGTATTTGCTTTTTCATATCTGTGAAACATTATGAAATTAGTATAATTGCTCCCATTTTATAGGTAAAAAAGCTGAGGCTCGAAGGTATAACCAATTTGCCCTTCTACCTGATTCCTAAGTCTATGCAATTTCCATTACTATACAATGCTTTTGATTTAATTTATCTTGTAGAGGATTTTGAAAGTACCAAATAGACACTTCTGGCCAGAGTTGGAAATAGGGAAATAGAATTCAAAGTACTATGGGGGTGCCTGTAGTACTGTAAGGTTCTTTGTACTATAGTACAAACTACTATAGGGTGGCTCAGTTGGTTAAGTGCCCGACACTTTGATTTCAGTTTATGTCTTGATGTTAGTGTTGTGAGTTCAAACCTGTGCTGGGCATGAAGTCTGCTTTAAAAAAAAAAAAAAAATCGAAGTATTATAGAAAGCTTTATATTTTTAACATACCAAAAACATTCTAAAGAAGAGGGCATTTAATGTCCCAGTCAACAGCAACGGGTCTCAATGGGTCTTTGAAGCAACATGCTTTGAAAGGAGTAAGTATTTTTGTGAGGAACATGAGCCAACAAAGAAAGACAGAAACAGATAGAAAACAGACATCTTCAGGGAGACTACCTAAGGAGACAAGACATTAATTTTTGAACAAAAAAGTACAAATATTTATAGGTAGTTTCAGAAATTATTAGGGGTCATGCGGCACCTGGGTGGCTTAGTGGGTTAGACAACTGACTTCGGCTCAGATTATCATCCTGTAGTTCATGAGTTCTAGCCCTGCATCAAGCTCTGTGCTGACAGCTCGGAGCCTGGAGCCTGCTTCTGATTCTGTGTCTCCCTTTCTCTCTGTGCCTCCCCCACTCATGCTCTGTCTCTCTCTTTCTCAGAAATAAATAAACATAAATTTAAAAAAAATTTTTTTTAAAGAATAACACCAAGGTCAACAGGATCCCCAAGTATAGGGAAAGGAGAAAACCTCCAAAATAACAAAGAGAAGGTAAATGTCTTCTATTATAAAATGGAAAAGGGGTACCTGGGTGGCTCTGTCAGTTGGGCATCCGACTTTGGCTCAGGTCATGATCTCATGGTCCATGAGTTCGAGCCCCTCGTGAGACTCTGTGCTGACAGCTCAGAGCCTGGAGCTTGCTTCGGATTCTGTGTCTCCCTCTCTCTCTGCCCCTCCCCTGCTCGTGCTCTGTCTCTCTCTGTCTCTCAAAAATAAGTAAATGTTAGAAATCATTAGGGAACAAATGAGTAAGAGAAATACAGACTTGTGCTAATTGGCTAGAAAAATAAATATAAATGTCAAATCAATGCTTCTGAAGCTCAATATGCCATTAAAAAAATCAACACTGACAGCAAAATATTTCAAAAGTATTGACATGGCAGACTCTTCAAAAGGCCCTTTATTTATTTTCTTTATTCTTTAACTTCTTAGGCTATAACCTGAAATTTCCTTAGAGACACAGTCACGTTGCATTTTTTCTCACTGTCTAATTAACATGACCTTCCAGATTTCTGTCAGATAATAAATTATTTTAATGAGCTAGTGAAACTTTTTTATATAGAAAGCTTTATTTCCAGACAGTGCCATAAGGACATTTTATTGTGCTACTTAAACAAAAAGGAATCTTGGGTGTTTTTTATTTTATTCTTTATTTTTTAATGTTTATTTTATTTTGAGAGAGAGAGAGAGAGAGAGAGAAAGTGGGGAAGGGGTAAAGAGAGAGAGAGAGAATCCCAAGCAGGCTTTGTGCTGTCAGAGCCCCATGTGGGGCTCAATCTCACGAACCGAACTATTAGATAATGACCTGAGCCAAAATCAAGAGTCGGCCCACTGGGCCACCCAACACCCTTGGGTGTTTTTTAATTTTTTTTTAATTTTTTTTTTTAACGTTATTTTATTTTTGAGACAGAGAGAGACAGAGCATGAACGGGGGAGGGGCAGAGAGAGAGGGAGACACAGAATCGGAAGCAGGCTCCAGGCTCTGAGCCATCAGCCCAGAGCCGGATGCGGGGCTCGAACTCACGGACCGCGATATCGTGACCTGAGCTGAAGTCGGACACTTAACCGACTGAGCCACCCAGGCGCCCCCTTGGGTGTTTTTTAAACATATGTATCACAACACAAAACAAATGATAGAACTTAACTTCTGAAAAATAATCTAATCCTTATACTTTTCATCTAAGGAATGCATTAAGCTCTCCTAGAATGTTGGCTATTATCCAACATCTTACTGAAGAAGGTAGGTGAAATTTTCATTCTTAAATTAAAATATGGAAACACCTCACAACATAAAGGTCCATAGTAGAGAATGGAAAAGCAAATTAAGAGTAATTAAACTACATTCTTTCCACAAATAAGCCAGTTCTGACTATTTAAGGGGGGGGGGTGGAGCCCTTTATTGAAGTCTCTGACAATAAGTGCTTACATAATACCATTTTATAACAAAATGTCAAATTGACCCAAGCTATTAATTACACAAATTTGGATGTCTCCATGTAAGAGTAATTTTAAATGCTGCATGTGCACACGCACACACATACACAGACACACAGTGAAGTGAAGAAACAAAAGAAGTCCTCTCGCTCTCTCTCTCTTTTAAGTATCTTTCTATATTACCTAAAGCTAGTGCTGGTAGTTTAAATCCTTTCCTATTCAAAAGCTTTTATATCAGAGATATGATTTTTTCAAGCTTTAGTTTCAAAATCTAGAATAACCAATTAAGAACGTGTTTTTTTACCATTTTACCATAACATCATCATTTGGGGGTGGGGGGAAACGCAGCAGATAAAATATTTCTGCAGCTAGCAAGGGATTACAGGGAGATCTGTCTGCCATTTCCCTCTGGGTCATTTGACTCAGGACGGATAGACTTGAACAAAACCACCAGAGATCAAGCCAGTGCTTCCTGGCTTATGTAAGTGCTCTGGCTGCTGTAACCTAGTCCCTAAAAAGAGAAGAAATTTCAGATCCTGATACTCGGTGAATGTTCACCTTCCTTTAAATTATAGGCACTCAAAGGACCACACTTTACCATCTTCAACTTACCTTCAGAAATAGGAAAAATGCTGTTCGGGAAATGAACCTCATTATTCATTTGCACCTAAGGACTTAAATTCAAATCCATCATTGAGTTGCACATACTTTGAGCCATTTTTTCAAGCTTTGATCTGGCAGTACAAGTGGGACCCAAGGCGATGATAACTGGTTAGTAAGCCCAAGCCCACACTCATATGTTGAGCACAGCATCATAGAAGCCCGAGAATTTTTAGGAAGAGTTTTTTAGAAGGAACTACATATACTTAAGGGTGTGGAAAATCCCCTTGGATTAGAAACAGTGCCAGGCTTTCCAAACCATTCCCTACAAGTAGTCGTTTGTTGTTTTTGTTTGCTACCTTCACAGCTCTCAGAGCCTCAAAGACACCCATCAAATACCACCAGTCAGTAGATTCACAAACACTGTTAAATTTGTTGAAAATCTGGACACTTCGGCACCCCCACCCCCACCCCAGGATCCTTTGTAAATGCCTCATTCCTACTGCAGGACACAGCATAAAATAGACTAGTTAAAAAGAAATATAGTTTATTTTCAAGTTTAGATAATAACTGGATCCTGTTACTAAATGGTTAGCAAATGGATTAAAAAAAAAAAAAGTCTGTTTTTAATACAGGAGGTAAACTGTGTAAGAAGCATTTATTTCACTAATACTAGGTTTTATGTTAAACTGCTCAAGGTTTTAATTAGTTCGTTTTCTTAAATAGGTTAATGTTCCCACTGGAAATCTTATTTATACCATTTTTGTTGGCGTAGGCTCCCTTTCCCAAAGGCGTATCAAAGTTTAACGTCAAACTAGCCGGATATACATTATCATAAAGTCCGAGTTAATGATAATTGGCAGTATGACTTCATGGCAACACAAAGGCACTGTTCCAAAGGGGAACTTACCATTTATGCAATTGCATTATGAAAGTGGTCCATACAAAGTTACCTGTCTCTTCCTTCTACTGTACCTAAAAACTCAGACTCACCAATGGCCAAGATTTGGATTAAAAGAACAAAAAGGGACCAGAGAGAAATAATGGTATGTAAAAATGATGCCCTTGGGCATCCCTTGGGATGTCACGAAGCTATTCTAGGGCTTTCTAGAAATAACTAACAGACTAAGATAAACTTGGGACACATGTCTTTGGGTCTTAGCATCAAAATAAACCACAACCCTCCCTAAAAGGTCAAATTTGAAGTGCCTTCCTAAGTGGCTGGACTGACAGCTGTTAATTAATCACATAATCTGATTCTTGGCTCGAATAAAGGACAATTTACAGAGATGCTCTGCTCCCTATTTGAGTCATGGTCATACCTCTGGCTTCTTCAGCCCTCCTTAGCAGTGTGGGTTGTGGTCGAGCACCCATATTTTGAGTGGTGTTAGACTCAAATCCTCGTTCAGCCATTTTTAACCTATGTTAGCTTCTCTTTTTTTTTTTTTACCTATCCTACTTTAGGTAGGTCACCTAATTTGTATCAAAGCCTCTGCTTCTTCATGTAAGAAATTGTAATAATAAGAATACCAACTTGACATACTATTGCAGGGGAGAGAAATACTGTAGCAAGGCAACTAGCTCAGCGCCTAACAAGTGTTTGATTATGATGATTGTTTATTCAATAAATGTGGATACAATACTACCAATGTTATGATTTTTGAGCTACAAAGAATTATGAGTCATACAAATGGAAGGGAATCCCATCCTAATATTCGTATATTCAGAGCTCTTTACTACAATGATCCAAGTACAAAAAGAGGGAATATTGCATTCTCTGCCACTAGTGGGCATATTTTCTTCCAGCCTGTTCATGTACACCAGCACACTAACCCTAACCCTAACCCTGACCCTTTAGGGAATATTTATACTTTCACATTTATATCGCCTCATACTTGTTTGAAACTTGGGGTACTCGTTTCTTTTCTGTCTGCAGGTTCAGCCTCCATACCCACCTCATCTGTATATTTTGGTATATAAACAAAAGCTCAGCCTTTAGGATCACAGAGACAAGGACTTGATTCCTGGCTCCAACATTTATGAGTTGGGAGACCTCAGGCAGATTACTGACCTCTACGAAGCTATTCACCTCATCTACAAAATTGGAATAATAATTGCCTTATCATGGTATCATAAGGATTAGAAACAAATATTGTATGTTCCTGGCACAGAATTGACTCTGATAGATGGGAACAACATTGTTACAGTTCTTTGTCTTAGTTCTGCCTAATTCTAAGCTTTCGTCTTAGACTGAGTTATTTGAGTCTTTGTAAGGATAAAAATCTCACTCTGAAATTCCAGTTTGGGACACGATAAAGTATATCCTTCCCTTAGACCTCTTATTCATGGATGTTATGTTTTAAAAGGAGAAAGAGGCAGAGAGAGACAGGGGGAGACCAAGAGAGAGAGAAAAACAGAGATAGAGACTCTCAAAAACAGAAAGAAGAAAGCAAAGCAGGTAGACACCTCAGGACCCAAGGAATGGCACTGTGTTGGGTTCCCTGGGTTTTCTTCTTGCCTCAGACATCCTAAACGTGGGACTGAAGAAGTTGGCAACCTGAAACAGGTAATGAATACACGCAAAATAATCTCCAAGAAAAGCCTGCACTTCTAGTCAAAAGAGCAGGAAAGACACAACCCAGCAAGACAGAAAACTTTTAGACAATAACCATTCTACTCTAGGCACACACTATGGGAAAATTTGAGGCTTCCCCATCACTCTTGTCAGCAAAGGCTAGGCAGAAAGCCAAGAGTTCCACCACCATTTGGTGGTAATATGGCACCCCTCCCAGGTGCAATGGTGTCAAGGAGACCAAGCGGAAGAGAAGACTTTCGCCACTTCCCAGCATTAATTACACCATCTCTCCACCCTTGGGTTGTCAGTAAAGGTATGCAGGGAAGAGTAACAAGGCACCCCTTCCTTTCTCTGGCAGGATGTTATCCCTGTAGGATATCCCCAGTGGGAAGTCAGAAGTCCCACCTCTAATAGCACTAACAAGGTACTCGGCCCCAGAGGTTGGGTCAACAGAGGTTGATGAAAAATCTGGATTTCCATCACCACTGAGCAGTAAGGAGATAGTTCCCCACTTCTATCATCAGTATGGCATCAGATGTGTCACTAATAAATCAGATTTAAATAAGACCCAGAATCTCATAATATCAAAAATGTCCAAAATCCACTAAAAAAGTTAAAACTCTCAACATACCAAGAACAAAGAAAATCTCAACTTGAATGAGAAAAGATAAAGTGAATGAAAACAGAGAAATAATACATTCCTCTATTTACAGGGATATAATGATTGAAATGACAGCAGATTTCTCATCAGAAACCATGGAGGACCAGAGAAAGGGGACATTTTTCAAATGTTGAAAGAAAAAAAAAACAAACTGTAAACCCAGAATCCTGTATCCCATGAAATATTCTTCAGGAATTAAATGGAAATCAAGATATTCTGCAGTAAAGAAAACTTGAGAATTTTTTGCTGGCACCTACTCTAAAAGAATGGCTAAAAAAACACTTGAGGGGTGCCTGGGTGGCTCAGTCAGTTGAGTGTCTGACTTCTACTCAGGTCATGATCTCACGGTTGGTTCATGAGTTCAAGCCCCAACTTCGGGCTCACTGCTGTCAGTGCAGAGCCTGCTTCAAATCCTCTGTCCCCCTCTCCCTCTGCCCCCACCCCCTCACTCACGCTCACTTGCTCTCTCTCTCTCAAAAATAAACAAACATTAAAAAAAAAGAAAACATGACACAATACAAATGTTAAAAGAGAGAATCTTGAAACTTCAAGAAGGAAGGAAGAATAACAAAGAGTAAAAATATGGATAAATGCAATGAATGTGCTTTCTTCTCTTGAGTTTTCCAAATTATGTTTGATGCCTGAAGCAAAAATTGTAAGATATCATTTGGTGCTCAAGATGTGTAGAGGAAAAATATGTAAGACCTTATATTAAAAGAGGAAGATAAAGGGACTCAAAGGGAAGTAAAATTTCTGTTCTTCACTCAAATTGGTAAAATGTTGATGGCAATAAATTGTTATGAATATATAAGTGAATAACCTATTACTACAACTAGAAAATATACACAGATACACTCAAAAATACTATAGATAACTCAAAATGGAATTCTAAAAATGTTTAAGTAACCTAATGAAGATGGGGGTGGGTGGAATCTTATTCTGTTAAGATTTGGGTAAAAACTGCTGGTGGCTGGGGCACCTGGGTGGCTCAGTCAGTGAAGCATTCAACTCTGGTTTCAGTTCAGGTCATGATCTGGCAGTTTCATGGGTTTGAGCCTCCCAACAGGCTCTGCACTGGTAGTGTGGAGCCAGCTGGGGATTCTCTCTCTCTCTCTCTCTCTCTCTCCCTCTCTCTCTGCTCATCCCCTACTCACACTGTCTTGTCTCTCTCAAAATAAATAAACTTAAAAAAAATGCTGTTGGCTTAGTCATGTTCTTCATCAATACAAAGCTATTCCCCAGCTTCAACCTCCTTCTACTGTGACTGCTGATTATAACACATGGGTCTAGGGGCGTCTGGGTGGCTCAGTCAGTTAAGGGTCCCACCTCCGATCAGGTCATGATCTCATAGTTCGTGAGTTCAAGCCCCACGTCGGGCTCTGTGCAGACAGCTCAGAGCCTGGAGCCTGCTTCAGATTCTGTATCTCCCTCTCTCTCTCTGCTCCCCGCCCTCTCTCTCTCTCTTTCTCTCTCTCTCTCAAAAATAAACATTAAAAAGAAATTTCAACACATGGTCTATACTCAGTGGGGACCCCCTAATAGCCACTACAGTCTTAGACTCAATATCAATAATAATGTGTGTTGAGAAAAATAATACATAGGGCTGACTATCGGAAGAACAAGAGACCTGTTTTCCCAGAGACTTAATAAAGCCTTGGATTAAGCAAGATCATGCGATAAGGGCACTCGGACTGCACTGAATTGTACCCCCCTCCCTCCCTCATCCACATACAGAATAGCTTTTACTATATTGCATTTTGGCACAAGCTGTCAGCTACACTGATGTGAAAGCTTTGCAGAGAGGGAGTCCTGCATCCAATATTAGTGATAATCCTAATACCCTCCACTTATTGAGCCCCTCTTAAATAGCTACACACCGGATATCTTGTACAAATTATTATTAATCTTTGAAACAAGTCCTGGAAGTATATTATCTCATTTACAAGTATCTGAGCCAAAAGTCCCAGTTGTATCTGTCTGTCTCCACTCAGTCAGACTGTCACGGTATGAGAATTTTATTGGAAAAATGTTTTTTCGCCATTTCAAAGCGTTAAGAGAAGATACCAGGAGAAATCCTGAGTTTAGAAGAGAGAAAAATTGCTGACAGGAATTACAATCACAACGTTAAAAGGCAACCCAGAAGATACATAGCCAGAAGAGTAGACTGAATATATAGATACCCAATGAAACAAGAACCAAAGAAAAATCTCTATGGCCACCATGAAGTAAGAGGGAGAGTCATTGAATTACCTTGATAGGTTCTCACACAAGGAGGAGCTTCCTAAGTACTGTTTATTCAGGAATCAATCATGGGTGGGAATTCTATAAATTAGATAGCAGGTATTCAAGCGTTACTCTAGACATAAGGGGGCCTTTGAAGGGATGAGTCTTATAGACAGATTCTGATACAGTGACTGGGTTTCTCTTCAGTCTGGCTTTCTTGAGGGATTTTGACATACTTGCGTATCTAAAGCAATCTAGATCTGGCCCTGAAAATTCCCCTCACTGTCTTTCACTGTAGCAAGCGGCCTTTTCTTGTGCTTTTCTTTGTCCAGTCTTGTGCTAAAGCAGTAAGTGTTCGGCAGGCCCCCTAACTCCTCTAGGCCTATTTTCCCATTTGTAAAATAAGGAATCTGGAGTAAGTGATCTCTAAAGTCATTTCCAAAAGTCACATTCCATGATAATATTAAAAATATTTTAGGGATATATCCCTAGCCCTGATTGTTTGAAGAATATAATACTTATAATTCCCATCGGCTTCCAGGGTATTACCCAATGTTTAGTATTTTTTCCGAAAGTTAACACAACTTCACAACGACCAATCTTTATAAAAATCTCTAGTGCTTTAGTGGTGTTTAGTTATTTCAACTGTATAGAACACACATCGATACCACTGTTTTCTTACAGAACATTTCTTTTTCTATTTTCAGTTTCATGGCCATAAACTTCTCTTTCCACAACAGCCAGATGTTATATAAGATGTCTCCCACTGACAATTAATGGGGACAACCGCAAAGGATGTTGATGGATCAATGTTAGACCAGTCACCAGGATGAAGAACACAACTGAGATCACAAGTACCCCCAACAATAATTCAACACATTTTTGAAACAAAATGACAGCCATCCTCATAGCTCTGGCTGTTTGAGGAGTTAGAGTGACAGCACCCTTTCAAGCCATATTTTTCTTTATGTCAAGTCAGAGAAGGAGAGCTGACCTAGTTTCTCAAACAATGGTTTTAAAAGCCAAATGGGATGATGCACATGAAAGAACTTTGTGAACACAGACACATTCTGACATGCAAATGTATAAGTAGCTCTATCTTTCTAGGAATAAGAAATCTTTGTAGGAATATCTTTCTAGGATAAGGTTGCACATTATCATAACAACAAAGCAGTAGTCTGATTCTCTAAAATATCTATTTTTTATTTTTTTAATGATTATTTATATTGACAGAGAGAGAGAGAGAGACAGAGAGAGAGACAAAGCACGAGTACAGGAGTGGCAGACAGAGAGGGAGACACAGAATCCGAAGCAGGCTCCAGGCTCTGAGCTGTCAGCACAGAGGCCGACGTGGGGCTCGAACTCACAAACCATGAGATCATGACCGGAGCTGAAGTCAGACACTTAAGTGACTGAGCCACCCAGGTGCCCCCTATAAAATATCTATTTTGATAAACATATTTTTATACTCGTGCAAGATTTCCTGAAGTTTGTTCCATTGAATGCTAATAGATATTATGCAAATAAGAACAACAACAAAACACAAATTGTATTTGATCAAATAATTTGGAAAAATGCTTGGTTAAGCAAAGTTAAGCAGACCTCTTTCCCATAGAGCTTCATAATGCCTTTAATATGCTAATGTGCAATACACCAAGGGCACTATAGAATGCAGTGATTTCGAAGTTTATTTGACTATAAAACCATTTTCCCAGGCAACATCTCTTAGCAATAATGTCCACAGAGTATCATTAGAAAACAGAGCACTAATAAAAATGTTTGGTTTTGGTGCAACTTGCTGAATGAAGCAGAACCTATTCAGCATGTGCCTCAGACACACAGGAAGAAGCCAGAGTAGCAAACACTGATTCCAGCTGGGTTAATCACTTTTGTAACAACATTAAACTAAATTGCTAAATAGGGCTTCTGAGCAGCAGATATTCTAGAGACAAGGTCTTTGTTTTTGTTTTTTGTTTTGCTTTCCAGGATTTAAAGTGAAAGTACAGGTAAGCTGATGTCAATTGGCCGAAATTTACACACCCATATCACAAAGCTGGTCTCCCTTTTTACCCCCCACCGCGAGCCCATATTCTAGTATCTCGTGTTCTAACGATTTCTTTTGCTTTTCTATTCAGCATTTAAAATCCTAAACTTACTGGGACTCCCCGAGTATCCTAGTGAAAGACAGCGTATCACAGTAAATAAGAAGTCCCGTGACTTTGGATTCGAGTCCTAGGTTCAACATCCACAATTTACTAGCTGCGTGGCAAATTGTTTCACTTTCCCTGGCCTCAGTTTCCTTATGAGTAAATAGAATAAAATAGATATCCTTAGTATTTAAATTTAGGAACTGAATAAATTTGAATAAATCCCTTCCTGTCTGAATTCCCACTACGTCTGTCTGAAAATCAGGAATCAAATTGATTTGGATGGCATGATATCCCTTGTTATCCAACTTTGCTACCCAACACTAAATAAATTTGATAGCAAGGAGTATTTGTGGTACCTACCTTGTGGAGTCATTGTGATGATTAAATTAGCATCTGTAACGAGACTGGCACATAGTGAGTACTTCCTAATCCTATTGTTCCAACTAATATGACATAAAAATTCCATGAGTATTAATAATAGACCTCTTCTAGGCAATTTATTCCTACTTAACAGAGGTTCTTAGTACTTTAATCCTTTTATTGAAGGACTGAGCTTCAAATTTTATTTATGTATTCATTTGTTTATTTTTTACCAGAGGATCTTTCTTAGGAAGGAAAAAGAACCTGGGGATATGAATCAGGAGACATCCTTTCTAGTCACACTAATTTCTAGCAAAGTAGTAGTCATAATACATTGGGCAGGGATGTGACCTTGATTTCAGTTTCCTCTTCAGAAAAGTGGCACAGATCCCTACCCTTCCTACCTCATGGAGTTTCAGAGAAAGTGAATGTAAAAGTGTTCTGCAAATGGTTAATGTGTAACATTTAGAAAAGGGACTGTTTTCTACTCCACTTGGGCCACTGCTTATTCTTTTTGTGGAAAAAGAAATAAAAAGAAAATTTAGCCAAATAGAAATAAAATTTGGCCAAAAGAAAAAAAAATAACCTCAGGATTACGGTGCTAAAACATTTATGAAACGGTCGTGAACAAATCTGTTCATAGCATATTTCACAGTATTTAACAGACTGCTGGTTGTACAACAGGACATTTTGGAAACAATATTCACTCAAGCCATGAACACTTTATTGAACACCTACTAGGTGCCAGGAGCTGCTCTTGGTGCAACTGTGGTTGAATTATGGAGTAAGTGACTCATTACCTACAGAACCAGATGTTGATATAAATTTTCCCTCTCACCTAACATACTGCTTTTCCTTATCAAGTCACTTATATTCTTTGCTCAAGCCTCCTTCTTTGTAAAAACGGCCCCCTGTTTCATGAGACTAGGACTATTCATAAGATCATGTTACTAAAGTGTTTGTACTTCCTCAAAAGGAAAGTAACTGGAAAACAGTCTACTTATCAGCAAAGTACCACAGGACTGATTTCCAACTGCAATGACTGCTTTGTTGTTCATTCATTTTCTTACCTTGGAAATTTAATAAACTTTATCTAAAGGTCATGAGTTCTTCCTGAATAGCAGCACCAAAGGTATTTGTATAGCATTTAATATTTAGCCAACCTTTTACAATCTTACTGTTTATTTTCCTCTTAGCAACCCAAATTAGTTCATTACTATCATATTCTTCTTAGAAATGAAGAAGCTGAGGCCCCAAGGCATACAAAATTGATCAAGCGTAACCATCAATGTTATCCTCACTCTGAGTCAAGTGAGAAGGAAGTCATCAAGTTGAACATTTTTAGCTTTTTAAAAATTGTATCCCCAAAGTACATTTGACTATGCAAATGAGATTTAATCCTAGCAGGAAAAAAAGCTTAGATAGAATATGAATCTAGTGCTATACAATAAAAAATATTACTGTGTTATTTAATATGAAAGAAATTCTTCTTTCCCTCTCTACTTTGAATATATTTCCCCCTTATCCAAATTATCTGCTAAATTATCCATGAAATATGCTATCAGCTTATCTCCTACTAGTGTGAAATTGTTGGGAGGGGTTGGTCAGAGAGGAAAAAAAAAATCCAAGCAATGACAAACTTTAGACTAAAAACAAACAGGCAAAACCACTAAGAATGAATTGGAACTGCCGAGCCACTGCTGTATGATTTCTCTAATTCAAAAACAATTTGTTCTTCTGAAGAAAGGTTATAAACATCGGCTGTCCATGACTTCAAAGTCATGCTCTGATCTCAGTTTGGCCCTTACTGACTTATACCTGTTTTATCCGTTCTTATTATGTCTTATCCCATTCACAACTTGTGCTTCATCCCCAACACATAGGGTGTGCAAGTTACCTCAGTTTTGGGTAAGTGGAGTTTTACTATTTGTGATGAGTGAAAGAGCCTTTTCCTTCTCCAATTTCCAGCTTCATTTAAGCAGACAAAATCATCGCTTATTTGCAAAGGACACTAAAACAAATCACATCAAGTTTCATCAACTACCCTCTGCCTCTTTCCCACGTTTCTTCCTGCTGCTCAAGAAAAGATACTCCACCTTCTTGTCAAGGAAAACCCTTCCACAAGAATTCCTCCACTGCTTCCCTAAGGCTATTTTCAGTCTTTATTTTACACCACCCCTCACACGGTATATGTGTAACATCCACAAACGTTAAATTCTAGAAGCTATCTAGAAATTTCTGTCATCCTTAACAGTTGGGGGAATTAAGATCTCTTTTCCCAAGGCTCATAGGATGTCTCCATATATTTTTCTCTTGAAAGCTTTCAGATTATTCTTAATGGAGCAATAATTTGTGTTGTTTATGCAATAAATGTTGTTATAAAGATAGTGTAACTAGAGAAAAGTAAGGGCTAGAAAAGGGGAAAGAGGAGAAAAATCTATTACTTGGGATAATATGTAACATTTGCAAAGGTCTTGGTGTGTTCCAGGTGTTATTCTTAGTCCATTACATTAATATCATTTTTTCTTCTAAAACACTTTGTACCATAGCTACTATCTTATCCCTAGTTTACCAGTGGGAAAGTGAACAACAAAAAGATTAGCAACTTATCTAAGATCCCTCAGTTACTAACCAAGATTGAAACCCAAGTGCTGTCTTTGTGTCCCATGCTGGTAACACAGCATCAGATTGTCCCAAAGGACCGCGCCATGGTCCAGGCTAATGCAGGGCACTGATGATCACAGCTCAACATAAATCAATTTTTACGGTTGTTCACGGTTTTATGTTATAAAACTCTCCAGCGAGGGGCACCTGGGTGGCTCAGTCGGTGGAGCATCCAACTCTTGATTTCAGCTTGGGTCACAATCTCATGGTTCATGAGTTGGAGTCCCACATCAGGCTCTGCACTGGCATTGTGGAGCCTGCCTGGGATTCTCTCTCTCTGCCTCTCTCCCTGTTCCTCTCCCCCGCTCAACTTGTGCTCTCTCTCACAAAATAAATAAATTTAAAAAAATAAAGAATAAAAATAGAAATTACCGGTATGTTTCCCCTCCCAAAACATATCTCCCATACTGTCAGTAACCATCTCTGAAATTCTGTCATTAGAATTTGTGGTTGTTTATGCAAGTCTGTTTCCTTTCCATCCCTGTCTTATACAGTAAATTCCCTGGGAGCAAGTGTCACGTCTCCCTCCTCTGTGTACCTCCCTGAGGGACCTAGCACAATGCCATACGTGCAATTAAATACAAAAGTAAATTTCTATGCGCAAGGAATCAAATTGAATTCTCTTTGAATCTTAAAGGAAGTTCATCCTCAAGCATCCTATAGAGGCAAAGTGGGTGACAACCAGGTATCATCCAGCACTTAGGCATCGACAGGCTTGTCAGATGACTGATCACCGCAGAGCAAGGATTCTGAAGCAATGCTTCAGGGATGCAACACAGTCTGAAACTGTCGAAGTAGGAATTGAGATGGCTTTCAGCAGGAAGTTTCATGGGCTCTGTCATTGCCAAGGCCAACCCTGGGAACAAAGTGCGCCCCCTCTAACACCACCCAGAATTCTGCTCCACCCTTTAATCCAAAGAATTTGCTCACACAAACATCCCAGCACTTTGGCCCAGTGTTCTTAGTTTCATGGAGACTGGACGAGGTGCCTTCTGCCGCACCCGGAAATTTCCACAGCCCTTCAGTGGAGCTCTGGCTTTGTCTCCTACTCTCCCCTCCTAGAGCACTCAGCTCCACCTCCACAGACACTCCTTCCTCCACACACTTGCCCTTGCTCTTGCCTCTGCCTGGCTGGCACCCTTAACCTTTTACTCTGTGAGGTCTTCCCGAAACGCCTGATTTAAAATTACAGGCATCCACCACCAGCTCTCCATGTCCCTTCGCTCGCTTTATTTTCCCCTACCCCACTTACCTCCATCTAACACACTCTAGGTTTGGCTAACTTATTTTATTTATCACCTGCCTTTCTTCACAAGAACGTAAATTTAATGAGGGCAAGAATTTTGCTGTTTTCATCACTACTGAATCCCCTATGTTTATAAAATACCTGGAACAGGTAGCACGTAACAATTATTTTTCGACTGAATTAAGTTTCCTTCACTTTTATAATGGTTCACTACCACCAAAATACTTATGCACCCGGTATAGATATAGATGTAGATATAAATATAGATGATATATACATATATACATGCACATATAAATATGTATTTATATGTATACATATATGTATACTCACATGTACACATAAACACCCCTGGATAGAATATTAGCTAAATTAAGAGCATGGTATGGAGCGCCTGGGTGGCTCAGTCGCTTAAGCATCCGACTTCAGCTCAGGTCATGATCTCACAGTCCGTGAGTTCGAGCCCTGCGTCGGGCTCTGTGCTGACAGCTCAGACCGTGGAGCCTGCTTCAGATTCTGTTTCTCCCTTTCTCTCTGCCCCTCCCCTGCTCATGCTCTGTCTCTTTCTATCTCAAAAATAAATAAAACATTTTTTTAAAAATCAAAAAAAAAAAAAAAGAGCATGGTTAGTATTAAACACTGTGTGTTCTTGTAATAAAGACACACATCCTAGGAAATATTCTAACTCATCCTCTATCCCATTAGCTTACTTTCTTAGATGTTTACACTGGGGCACACATATCCTGAATGTCATCACTTCCTATTTTGAGAATAAATATATAAAAGCAGGAAATAGAGGCCATCTTCTACCCTTACAGAAAGAATTAGATAGTATTGTCATTCTACCCAGCCTGCATCAGGCCTGTCACTGGGTATCCATCTGCTATGCACTACATTTGTAGTTACCACCTGGCTCATCCCAGGCTTGTGGCCAGCTCCCCTCCTCACCTACTCCCCTTCCTTAGTCTCCTCTCACCAATCAATAAGTAAAGCCTAGGGCTGGCTCCACCACAACCTTAAATAAAGACACTCCCTCATCGCCATGGCAATAATCACCTCTTAGGCAACACTCTATGCTGTCGCACTGGACCCTCTTTTCCGCTGAGCAAATACAGAGTAAAAAGTAATCACTTGCATGAACACAGATCAACTCAGACCTGGATATTGTAGGGGACTGGGTTGCTTTTATACCCTACTTATCGCCAACTGACCGTTCCAGACAGTGCCAAATGGTTCAGGAAAAGTGATTTTGGTCCAAGATAGAGAGCTAAAACTACGATCTCTGCTGAAACTAGAGAACAGGGGAAAAGGGGCTTGAAAATCCACCCTGTGGCCAAGAAACACAGGAAAACAACTTGTCTTTCCAGAGACCTAGTAAAGAAAGTCAAAATAAAGCAAACAATGGGGATTCCTATCCCCATTGTGTTGGAATCTTCTAGAGGAGAATATAAAAACTGTCCTCATCAAAGATACTACTCAGGCACCTGCCACACACAAATTTGAAACTTCTCTATAGAAACGTATCTACAACCCAGCAACTGGACTCCCGCAGAAAAATAACCCCAGTGGAAGAATGCGTTCACAAGCAAAGAGTACAGACCTCTGCAAAAACTGGTTCCCCAAGGAAGAGTGAACGAGCAATTAACAAAGAAGAGGTTTGGTTAGCACTGCCAATTCAAATAAGTAGGTTTAAAATTACTAAAGAAATGTTTAAAGGAAAGAAACAATAATGGTATAATGCGATATAAACAGGTGGGTTGATAAAGAATCCAATTAAACTTCTAGAAATGACAGAAAACGTCGTTTAAAAATAATCAGAGCCTACCATCTCCATGAACTGGGGAAGTGTCAGTGGAACGTCATCCGGGTGCTCTCCAGGAAAACGTGAAGTGAGTTCATTTGAATTCTATAAAAAGACACTGTTCCAAAATGTCAAAGGACGGCACTCTGCCCCAATTCTAGCAATGAGAACACAAGATAATTCTCTTCAGAGCCCCAGTGCCATTATACTAACAGAGGAATGACTCCATTCTGGTTTGCACAACTTCTTGTAACACAGTGCTCTGCCTAGTGAATATACAGGCAACCTTGGAAGAGGAGCTTTGAGAGCAGCACATGTAGCTGTGGAGACATGCTGAGGGTATAAAGAGGGCCCAGGGTCTTCTGGCTCTTGCTGTTAGGTGGAAAAAGCACTGTCTTTTTTTCTTCTTCTTCTGCATTAATCATTCAGGTATGACTCTGGAATTACTTTTTGTCTTGGACTTCAGATAACAAGACAGACTAAACAATGCATTTTTGTAGCCATATAGTCGATGATGACTTGTGGTTGGAAATAAAATATGAAACTCTTTATACTCACCCAGCACCTAGCAATAAGCTAGCATAAAGTGGTGCCCTGGGCACCACTTTTGCATTGGTAGTGTCCTTCTTCTGAGCATCATACATCAGTGTTGCATTATTACCTAACCTGAAACCCTGAAACGTTCTTCCAGAGTGCCTTGCAAAAGGGAAAATGGCCACAGAATCCGAAACTCAGAACGGTATGCAAAGCTACCTGTGAACGCTGTCATTTTAAAAACATCATGAGCTAGTTCAATCTGCAGTTCCACTGAAACCTGAAGTGTTTCCTAGGATGTATTATTGTTTCCAGCATGATATGCTTTGGGGATTCATTTTTTAAGTCTAGCCTGTCTTGGATCACATGCCAGAATAAATATTCTGTTACTTCATACTAGATCTCTGGTTTAATCTAGCTCAGAACATGTAGTCAGTCAACAAAGGCAGGCAGTTTTGCCAAAATTCAGTAATGTATACTGTTTGGAATGGTTACAAAAGTAACACCCAAAACCAATAGAAATAAAAAATTTTATTTTTACTTACGAGAGTAATTTTGCAGAAAAAAATTCTTCATTAAAATTCATGTGTTAGTTTAGTAATCCCAAAGCTATCATTTGAAGTCCTTTTATCCACTTTTCCATAGTGCAGTAGTACCAAACTATTTAAATGACTCTAACAGGCAAAATTATGCAGGAAAAGCTTATGATAAACATTGACAAACGGGACTGCAATGGGAAAATGGTCTAACCATGGCACCCAATTTACTACCAAGAGTCAAGAGAGGCACCTGGGTGGCTCAGTGGCTTAAGCAACCAGCTCTAGATTTCGGCAGGTCATGTCATGACCTCACGGTTTGTGAGATTGAGCCCCATGTCTGAGCCTCGTGTATGGCTCTGCACTAAAGGCATGGAGCCTGCTTGGGATTCTCTCTCTCCCTCTCTCTCTCTGCCCCCCACCCTGCTCTTGCACAGGCATGCTCTCTCTCTCTCTCTCTCAAAATAAATAAATAAATATTAAAAAAAAAGAATCAAAAGAATATTCAACATAGGATCAGTAGTCAATTACATTTTGAGAAAACTGTTTGTGTTAGCACCTTAATAAAACTTCAGAGATCATAGCTATAGCTATCAATAACAATTTAAGACATACACTAAAATGTATCATTTCAGAAATTTCAATCATTTGCACAGATTTTTTTTTTGCATTATTTCCTTTGTCCATCTTCAGAAAGCCATTAATCCCTGTTTTCTAAACTGATCTGAGCTGTACATGACACAAATTTTGGACATGTCACATAAAAGTCTTTTGCAATTACTTTGAGGAAGTGAAGATTTTCATTTAAGAGCAGTATAAAATGAGTCTGAGTAGGGCTAGTGAAATGAATCAGATAAGAATAATCTTTAAGTTGTAAAAAATGTCCATGTATTTGTTCGAATTTTTAAAAAAAAAATGTCCTATACATAACTTGGTGCTTGAAAAAAAAAATCCTTGTACTAATTCTAGTATTTTAAACAAAATGACCTGAATGATTCCAAATGAAAACCTCCTTATAGAATAGCTGCCTTTCAGGATACCTGGGTGGCTCAGTTGGTTGAACGTCTGACTCTCCATGTCAGCTCAAATCATGATCCTAGGGTCTTGGGATTGAGCCCTGCATTGGGCTCTGTGCTGAGCGTGGAGCCTGCTTAAGAGTCTCCCTCTCTATGCGGTGCTGGGGTGGCTCAGTCGGTTAAGCCTCCAACTTTGGTTCAGGTCATGATCTCACAGTTCGTGAGTTCGAGCTCCGCGTCGGGCTCTGTGCTGACAGCTCAGAGCCTGGAGCCTGCTTCGGCTTCTGTGTCTCCCTCTCTCTCTGCCCCTCTCCCACTCATGCTCTATTTCTCTCTGTCTCAAAAATAAATAAACACTAAATAAATAAATAAATAAATAAAATAAAATCCTAAATATTGACTGAATTAGAACCCACTTTGTCTTACTGTGGAGAGTCAAAAAAGCTATAAATAATGAACAAATGTGATATTTACATTGGAAAAAAGATGAGAAAAATACAATGTGGTGAACATCACAAAACTTAGTCTTGGAATGATGACGAGGTCTTAAATCAGGAAGAAAGTAAATGTGATGAGTTTCTTCCCTGTTTGCTTTCAGGGCTGACTGATTGCTGAGGACTTTGAGAATAAAGTTATTACAGAATGAGTCACACAGAAAACACAGGCAAATAGAATACTGAGAACACGAGTACGTGTTACTGTTTCATTGGTGCTTAACTTTAAGGATAAAACATAAAAATTGGATAGTGCAAAGTGTCCCAAAAAGATCAATTTGTGAAAGCCATTAGTGATCATATTTCTTTAAGTCAACATTATAGAAGTGTTTTTTTTTTTTTTTGAAAACCTCACAATTATCCAAACTCTGATTTTGAAACCAATTATTCCATTTGGAGAAACAATATAACAGAATTAATTGGTATATAAAAGACACACACAAGCACACTCAAGGGAAATTTGGAGTCACAGAAGGATTATTTTGATCTTCCAAGAAATATATTCAATTATAGGCACACACAAAAATGAGGTTTTAGAAAGTTACTTATGACTATTTGTAAGGTGAGAAAAGTATAATAGTACTTTCTTTTTTAACCCATTTGTTTTAATAGTAAATAGTGTTTTCTGCTATAGGTGAAAATATTAAAATTTATAAGCTTTTTGCTTGTTAAAGAAGACCTCACTAATTTTGAAGTGTTGTATTATGTGATAGAGTATACCATGTGTTTTATATATCAAGCTGATATTGACATGTAATGTTTTTGTGTTTCCATATTGCATATTGTATTCATTTACCACTGTCCCTTACAAAACACCTGTCATGTCAGTGCACAGAGGGCCAGATAATAAGACAGAAAACTCTACTCGTGACTGTATGACAATGTATTCACTTTGGATATGAAAATAATGGTATAATAGCTTTTAAAGAAATAAAGGTAAAAAATCACCAGAAGAAATTTCATGGATCTGAAACTATATAGTAAAACTATCTCAGAAGGTAGGATTAGGTTTTTTAAAAACGTCACTTGCATAAGGAGGAATGACAGCTTCAGACAGCATCTTTGCTTGTTCAGGTCCCCACCCTCAGAAGTGTATTTGTCATGTAACAATATTGACTCTAGGGTCAGACTCCAACTGCTAAGGACACGTCTCCTTAATGTATTAGGAAAACTTCATTCATATATAGCTAAAGTAGTTACAGCATCTAGTGTATTTTTTTTAATTACCCCTGATCCCAGCCTATCCAAACTCGTCGCTAGCATATCACTTCAACAGAAGGTTCTAAGTATTTATGAGGTTATTCACTTCAAATTCTCCTGATTTTCAATTCAATTTAACAGGACGATGTTAATGTTTCCTTTATAAATACTCATCTTCAAAAAGATTTTAGAGTTCATAGGGAAAGCACTTACCCACACTGGATACATTTTAAATTGCTTTTTATTTCTTCTTCCCTATAATAAGGCACACCTCTACCATGATCTAAAAGGATTTCCAAACGTGGACCTTCATTCAGGTCAAACAAGAGACTTTAATGCCTATGAGATTAGGATTCCTTCCAGTTTAGTACCAGGTATAAAATTTCTGATAGCCAGGAAGAAATGTTAGACTGTGCTATAAAACAAGTACAAATGCAAAATCCTAAAGCTGTGGGCTCCTTACGATGGCTAATAGATACACAAATGCTTGAGCAAGAGTTTTTAACCTGGGGTGTATGGATCCTGCAAAAGGATCCTGAAATTAGTTTGAGTGTACAAATGAGCCCTCTGAAATAACTGTAAAATCATCCGTGTGTGAGTATTTTTCCAGAAACAGCTCTGGAAACCATTCGAATGCTTATAAGCCCATGCATAGGGACCCTGCTCCAGCCCTGAACTGTCTCACCTGCATTTGACGCTGGTTGTTGACTAGGGCTTGGGGGTCCTGCTACACTGGGATTCAGGGCGTGGCACGTCTCGGATGTCCTCGTACTTTTCTGTCTGCTTCTTTGTGTGCTTTACAAGCACATTTTTCTCACTCTCCTAAATGGAAGAATATGACCAAGGCTCGGTGCTGATGCTTCTGCTCTACACTTGCCCTTGAGAAACACACCTAATTGTACAACTCTCAGTATAACATGTCAGTGACGATGTTGCAGCCTTTGATGCCTATCATAGTCCCAAACTTGAGTCCCAGAAACATTTGTCCACATGAGAGGTAAATCTGCTCTCTCTTTGCTAACCCCTAGGAGGAATGGAAGTAAGAATAAAACTGACAAAGTTCCTCACTCAGATTCATAGTATCAAGACTTCTAGGTGAAATGGAAGAATAAGTTTTGAAAGCATTGGAATACCTTTATGTGTTTGTTCTTTAAGTGTTGGTAAGATAGAAGAAAAGCTAATATTTTAAAGAATCTTAATATTAGCCTGTGACTGATTAAAAATAAACTAAAATTAGAATATTAATTTGAAAATGATATTTACTGTTCATGAGCAATATTTAAATGATTCATAGTACTCAAATTACTATCCAGTAATTTCTATTTACAATATTTAAAAGAATTGCTAAAGTGGTTAGAATGGTTTTGCTAATGACATCTGCAAATCTGCCCTGTGGGGCATTTCAAAAGTCTAAGAGAACTGGGGCGCTGGGGTGACTTAGTCAGTTGAGCATTTGACTCTTGATTTTGGCTCAGGTTGTGATCTCACAGGTTCATGGGATCAAGCCCTACATCAGGCTCTGCACCGAGAGCGCAGAATCTGCTTGGGATTCTCTCTCTCTCACACACACAAACAATAAACAAATAAACATAAAAACAAGTAAAGTTTAAAAGAATTAGTTATGCAGGTATTAAATTTGTGAACTCGAGTTAAAAGCATTTGAGGGAATTTCATTAACAAAGTTTGTAAAATAAATTATTAATTGAATTTAATCTATTGGAATAAAAATATCAATTTGTGATTTTTTTTAACTTTTTTTAAGGTTTGTTTATTTTTGAGACAGAGAGAAACGGAGCATGAGCAGGGGAGGGGTAGATAGAGAGGGAGACACAGAATCCAAAGCAGGCTCCAGGCTCTGAGCTGTCAGCACAGAGCCCGACGTGGGGCTCGAACTCATGAACCGTGAGATCATGACCTGAATCAAAGTCGGACACTTAACCAACTGAGCCACCTGGGGGTTCCAATTTATGATCTTTTAATTTAATGTATTGAAGTCCATAGGTTACATTTAATCTGGTAAATTTAATTTACTGAAATTGAGTCTTAAGCCTGTAGATTTAGGAAAAAGCTAGGCTTGAAATTTTTACCTTTAATAAACTGAATAGCATTTAAACCCCAAGACGTGGGAAACAATTAATTTTGTACACAAAAGCCCCCATCGTATGTCAAGATTAAACTGCAATGGCAATCAACTCATCCTATATGTCAAAACACTAATGCTATGTGTCTATTTCTCTAAGCTAGAGTTTAGAGAAAGCTTATTTATTCAGCAGTCTGGTTTGCTGGTTAGATGAATATTTTTGAAAAGCCTCCAGCGGAGGCAAAGTCCTTGAGGACATGAAGCTATTTTCATCTTCCTCTACATAAAGCTCATCATCATTCCATTTGGGAAGGTTAACATTTGATTACAGTTTCCTCTCTTTACTTCCTAACATCAGAAGGCAGCTTGGTAGACTGAAAGGAATATTGGATTCATTATCAGCAATTATGAGGGCTTTGAGTCATCTCTCTACTCATCAGTTTCATGTCATTGGATCAGTTACCGCCACACATCTGAATTTATTTTCTTTATTTTTAAAAGAATCATATCTGGTGAGGTTGTTACGATGACAAATTCATTTTTCCAACAACATGGTTTGAAAGCTTAAGTCCTATGATAGGCTATAATCAAAGAGGAATCAAAGATTCTTCTGTCACGGAGTTCACACACTCAATATTATGTAATGGAGTTAACGGACCAAGGCCTCGATGATTATAATACAGAGAAGCAAGTGATACCTTCTGTAACAATAACTAATATTTTTGAACACTTACTATGTGCTACTTACCATTCTAAGCAGTTTGCTTCAGTTATTTTACATAATCTTACACGGATTATATAAAGCACGTCTTGCTGTCTATCCACACTTTACAGATGAGATGACTGAAGTACAGAAAGTTGAAGTAATTTGAAGGGGTTAGTAGAAAATGTAATAATCATAAAGGTAGATTTGAACTCAAACCAGTCTGAATCTACAACTCGCCCTCTTTACCACTACAGGACACTTCCTCTTAAGGATGAATTCCAGGGGTACCTGGGTGGCTCGGTCGGATAAGCAACAGACTCTTGATTTCAGCGTCGGTAATGATCTCCCGGTTGTTAAGAGCGAGCCCTGCACTGGGCTCTGCCCTGCCAGCGTGGAGCCTGCTTGGGATTCTCTCTCTCCGTTTCTCTCTCTGTCCCTCCCCCACTCACTCGTGTGCATGCGCTCCCTTTCAAAATAAATAGAAAATTAATAAAATGGTTATTTATTAACAACAGATTTTTACAGTATCAGGCAAGTCTGAAATACTGATTACAGGACATCGCTATTAAAAGTAACGACATTTAATAATATATAAGAAAAACTGGTACCATCTACAAAACCCTCATTGCTTCACACCAAGACAGATATGTGAGCCAAAGATACCACAGTCATTACAATGTGTGTAAGATATGTTCGAATAATTACTTCCTTCCTGCTGTATCTTAGTCACTACGACAAATACCAGGTATTTATTGACAAAACAGCAGGCACAGGAGTATAGTAAAATAGTTACGATATTATTACGATGAATTATAACAAACCAGAGACACTTTTAATCACCAAGTGTATGGGCTGAATTATCCCCTCAAAATTCACAGGTTGAAATCATAACCATCAGTACCACAGAATATGCCCATATTTGGAGATAGGGTCTTCAAAGAGGTAATGAAGATGACTGGTGTCCTTATAAGACAAAATTAGGACACAAGTACAGAGGGAAGGCTGGGTGAAGATGGGAGAAGATGGCATTGAGAAGCCAAGGAGAGGCCTCAGAAGAAACCCAATTTGCTGATATACCTTGATCTCAGACTTCCAATCTCCAGAACTGTGAGACAATGAGTTCTGTTGTCTCAGCCACCCAGCCTGTGGTCATTTGTTACAGCAGATCTAGCAAACTAATACACCAGGTACTTTCTCATTTCTTAATTCATTAAAATCTCATCTAACACTCAAAACAGTCATCTACGATCATAGTACCCTCATTTTATAGAAAAGGGAACCGAAGTTTCAGAGGAGTTAAATGCCAGCTCTGATTGTCCAGGGAGCATGCACCAGGATGCAGGATTCAGACTGAAATCCTGCGACCCCAAATCCTACCCACTGTCCACTCTGAGCAGGTGATGCACTGGATGACACCTGGGCTTTGGTCCCGACAATGCCCTAAACTAGTTGTGGGACCTTCAGAGTCATTCGTTTTTTAAACATCTTTACTATTTGATCTGCACAATGCGGGGGCTGAGTTGAATCCTCTAAGAGCTGAATAGACTAAGGGTTTATGTAAAAGCCTTTCCAGTTTTAAAGTTCAGCTCAGGGCAGCTGGGCGGCTCAGTCGGTTGAAGGTCCAACTTGGGCTCAGGTCATGAGCTCACAGTCTGTGAGTTCAAGCCCCACGTCGGGCTCTGTGCTAACAGCTCAGAGCCTGGAGCCTGCTTCGGATTCTGTGTCTCCCCCTCTCTCTGCCCCTCCATGCTCATGCTCTGCTCTGTCTCTCTCTCCCTCTCAAAAATAAGTAAACATTAAAAAAATTTTTTTTAAATAAAGTTCAACTCAAATAATTGTCTTCAAATATCTAAAGAAATTATCTCTGTAAACTCATTTATTTATTTTTTAGTTTTTTTTAATGTTTTTATTTTATTTTGAGAGAGAGACAGAGACAGAGCATGATCAGGGGAGGGGCAGAGAGAGAGGGAGACACAGAATCCAAAGCAGGCTCTAGGCTCTGAGCTGTCAGCACAGAGCCTGATGCAGGGCTTGAACTCACATACTGTGAGATGATGACCTGAGCTGAAGTCGGACACTTAACCGACTGAGCCACCCAGGTGCCCCGAATTTTTTTTAATGTTTATTCATTTTTTGAGAGAGAGAGAGAGAGAGAGAAAGAGAGAGAGAGAGAGAGCATGAGTGGGAGAAGAGCAGAGAGAGAGGGAGACACAGAATCTGAAGCAGGCTCCAGGCTCCAAGCTGTCAGCACAGAACCCGATGCGGGGCTCGAACTCATGAATCACGAGATCATGACCTGAGCCAAAGTCAGACACTTAACCGACTAACCCATCCAGGTGGCCCCTCTCTGTAAACTCATTTAGAAGTGAAAGAAAATTCAGCATTTTGGGAATCACTATTTTTCCCATGGAAATTTTGGTTTTATCAAAAAAAATATATCTACATGAAGGTGTTTGGAAACATTATGATCTTAACTCATTTTAAAAAGTTACTTTCATAGGGCTTGTATCCCATTAGTTAATTTTCTGTTGCTAAAGATTTATCCATTCTGAGCTTTTAAGGATTGCACATAGCTTCATGAACAAAACACAGGATTGAAATGTTTTACATAAAATCTGAGTTCAGTCTTAAAATCTTTTGTAAATAATTACATAATCTTGAGTGAAAAAAGAAGTCGCAGACATGAGGCTCCAGGTCTGAAAACTGAGGTAAATGGCTTCTGCTTGCCTAGCAGGGAAGTTTGCCATTAAATGAGATTATGTGTGGATCACTTTTGAACTTTTTTGGAGGGAAGTTGTTGCATATTTTCAACGACAATGTAATTAATAAAAACTCATAGTGTTAGGTATCTTCTTTCAATGACTTCCTCAGCTTTGAAATACTTTGTGCATGCATGCTTGATTTGCAATTTTTTCATAGCCATGGTGAATGTACATTTTGTTCGTCAGGAAGAGGAAGTGTATGGCAGAAAATAATGTGTCCCACAATGGAGAGTAGCAGGTCCAATGACTGCCGAAGTTTGAATTGTGAATCACCCCTGGGTGTTCTCAACTCAAAAAAGGCAATCTGCCCAAGGGGGAGAAAAAAATTCTACACACCACACACTCCATCCAATCATGTAAAGACAAATCAGCCTCCAGGCAAATCAAATGTCTTCATTTAAAGCTTACCTGGATTTGGCACGCTGCCCACTTTCCAAATCTCTTTAACAATAGACTTTCACAAACAGTTAAAAACAGGCACACTGAAAAGCATACCCTTTGCGATGCTATTTTTAAAAACAAGGGACTCTTGAGCTATTTGCTGGGGTAAAGGAAAGTTCCTTTCTGAGTTTGCAACCTGTCCTTACGGGATTAGTGGGTGGGATTGAGCTGTGCTCGGGAGCATAAATAGAGGCTCAGCTGAGCTGGCTCACTAGGAGGTTTGGACCGCAGTGAGGCCAGCTGGCTCGCACAGACAAGTGGATGGGGAAATCCAGGTAAGGCTCCCGACAATAATGTTGGCAGGGCACTGGCTAGAGTGAGTTTGGGGCTCTGATTACCGTGTCAAGTTACAGGAATCAATAGAGAGAGAAGTGCAAGGTAGTTCCCAGGGCAATGAAATGAGATGCGGGGAGGGAATTTCCATCAAAGTCTTACCAGGACCTTTCCTTGGCCAGAGCTGGTAGAGGGCTGCATTCCTGAGCTATTTCAAGGTAATGCTTTCTCCTTTTAGAAACAAGGGGTTTAAGAGTGGGTGAGCTCTAAGAGCTTTCAAGCCTGGGACAGGGCCTATGGTCTTCTGTCACTATGTACTGCTCATCATCTAATGCTCTGCTTCTTTCCCACTGGCTAAAGCACAGTTCCCCAGGACTACGAAATCTCAGCTCAGACTGCCCGCTAGGAACTACACTTGGGAATATTACTGCAGATCAGAAAAATGGTTCTTTTTCTCTGTTGTAAAGATATTCTTGTTGCACCTTCAATCTTGAAATTCATGGGATGGGCTACAAGAAAAGAGATGGGCTGGCTTTCCTGAAGCATTTACGAACAGGGACACTGAAACCTCCTGCAAGTTCATTCCTTGCTAAAGATAAGAGGACGGACATACAACCACCGTTTCATAGAGTGTGTGTTTGTATCCAAATTCTCATCATTTTCTATGGTTAGCATTGTGATTTTTTTTGTTTTCTTTTGTTTTAGAGAGAGAGGGGAAGGGAGCATGAACAGTGGCAGAGGAAGAGAGAGAGAATGTTAAGCAGGTTCCATGCCCCGCACAGAGCCCAATAAGGGGCTTGATATCACGGCCCTAAGATCATGACCTGAGCTGAAATCAAGAGTCAGGGGCTTAACTGACTGAGCCACCCAGGCACGCTGGCGTTCTGTTTTGAGGTGGTTTATGCAGGGAATTTGCAGGCAGAGTCCACTTCGCATGAAACCTCAGTAGAATGAATGTCAGGAGTGAGCCCACAGTGGTGTATTTATAAAGCAGGAGTGACATTAGGCTTCAATGGGTCACCCTGCCATAAAATGCATGTATTATGTCAGCAGTTCCAGCCGGTAAGCTGTGCAGCTATTACAAGGGGTCCTGACAGTCAGGCAACAAGAACGGCCGGTGAGCAAAATAGATAAAACGTCTCACCATCAGTTGGTGATTATTTTTTCTAACATAAAGAGGTGCTGTTGCTATAAGTAAAATACAAAATCAAATGTTTGTTGATAAATTCAAAGTAATTATTTGCCACAAAGTAATTATTTGTTATGAACCAACTAACATCTAAAAAGTACAATTATTCTCATGTCAAAGTTCTGTTTTGTTTTGTTTTTTTCTTTTCTAGTGTTAAAAAGATGTCTTTGTACTAAGAAGGCTGGGAATTGTTGGCTCTCTGTGTAGAAAATGAAGGAAGCGTATCCTTGCTTTTTGTTTGTCTTTTTTGAGTTAGACGTTTGTGGCTACCTGTGATGGTTTGGATAGTAACTGGTCAGTTTAATCCAAGCCATCATCTGGGTTTGGTAACTTAGCAATGCTTTTTTTTCAAAAACAGCTAACGCTCAACAACAATTTCCACTCAAGCTATCAGAACATGAGAAAGGTCTCCCCCACCCCCAGCTTAAAAATACTAACCATTGGTAATCCATCCTGTTTCCTTTGCAGAATTTATTCAGACCTACACCAATATGAGTGAGATATGTTTAAGCAATTTCAGTCTTTGTCCTTCCTGGAACCCCATCCCCAATTCTGCATGTGATCAATAACTACAGCAACTTGCTAATGCAACTCTCTTTACCAGCTAGCTCTCTCCCTCCCTCACTCATGGATCTCATCTTACCGTTCACTTTCCTACTTATAGGCATCTGCTTTGTAGTAGTGAAGCTTTCCCAAAGAATTAACTGTGAAATACAGGAAGGGAAAAAAAATTAACAAAGAGATACCCATGGGTTGGTTCTCTGTATTATGATTCCCATAGAATATTTTGGGCACTGAAAGACATGCCCACAGTCACCTACTGATACAGGCCCATGGAGAGAGTCGAAGAACTGTCTCAGTAGACTGAACTTGCATCGACATATTTTAGTCAATTCAGAACTAAAAATGGAATTTGAGTAAATGTTAGACTAGGGAGAGAGTTATGTGGGTACAAGTTTTCAGTGAAGCGACAAAGTTGGCAGGTTTTAATTTAAATAAGGATTCATTTTACTTAGATCTTACTCTTTAATGGCAATGTCCCCATTTTACAAGAAGGCTGGAGACGTGTGTATGTTTAGGGCCCTTGTTTCAGGATGGGAAAATGGGAGCCAGCCCTGCAAATGGAAAGATCCATAAGACTGGGTTCTGTACCAACCTCCTAAGCTTTCATCTCTCTGAATTTCAGACTCTTCATCTATAACATCAGGCATGGGTAGTGGGAATGGAGGAGTAGCCCCTAAGGTGCCGTCCAGTACTCAAAATTTCAAAATATAAAGTTTAAATGTAAACTCCTTTAGCTATAAGAGTATATACATCTATCTACTTTCTTAAAAAATATCTATAAACCTATTTCTATACTGTAGGTTTCTATGGAGATCTACATCAGTATACACACACACACACACACACACACACACACACACACACGGTTGTACGCCTGTTAGTAGAAAAGTCAATAGATATCCACACTATGTATTTTTAGGAAAATTCTGTGGAAGGTAGTTTTTCATACCAGCTAAGCCTCAATTCCATTGTATCCCATGGCCGTGATGCAGTCTGAAGATTTTAAAGCTGCTCGTTCCCTTTTGTTTTACTGATATTTTGCTTATTTCCACATCAGATTTGCCATGGAGAAGATCTCAGTGTCAGCATTCTTGCTCCTTGTCGCCCTCTCTTACACTCTGGCCAAAGATATCACAGTCAAATCAGGAGCTAAGAAGGACACAAAGGACTCGGCACCCAAACTGCCCCAGACCCTCTCCAGAGGTAGGAGAGAGCTTCCGGTCGGCTTCCAATGCCACTTAATTGAGAAGCTGAGACTTGTGTGCCAAACATATTTTTGCATGTGTTTCTTCTAAATTCATCAAAGTTTATCAATGTTTCTGCTTTCTCTAAAGGGTTTTATACTTGTTTGGTATCCAGTGTATATTTATCCCAGTCTTCACCATTGCTTTTCAACATTTTTAGTCTGAAATTATAATAGCTTTAAATATACTGATTCATTTTGTTCTAGGTTGGGGTGACCAACTCATCTGGACTCAGACATACGAAGAAGCTTTATACAAATCCAAGACAAGGTAAAGAGGAGGGTTACAGAGTTCTCCTAAAGCTCGCAAGTGCGCCACCTAGTGATACGTAGCTGTACATGAAATCTTACTCATTAAAAATTACCCAATCGCTCTTTGTCTCTTACAGCAACAAACCCTTAATGATTATTCATCACTTGGATGAATGCCCACACAGTCAAGGTAATTTGTTCTTCTAAATATAATTTCCTTTATAGGCTTTTAGCTTTAGGGCCAAGGTTCAGGTCATTCATCTTTATATCCTTAGCACCTAGCATAGTTGAATGAAACATAACATCTTATGTAGTAAGAACCTATTTTAAAGTAACTCCAGGGGCGCCTGAGTGGTTCAGTCAGTTAAGCATCTAACTCTTGATTTCAGCTCAGGTCATGATCTCACACTTTGTGAGTTTGAGCCCTCCATCAGGCTCAGCGCTGACAGCACGAAGCCTGCTTGGGATTCTCTCTCTCTGCACCTCCCCTTCTGTGTGTGTGTGTGTGTGTGTGTGTGTGTGTCAAATAAATACACATGTTTTAAATTAAAAAAAAAATAAAAGTACAGTTCAACTTAAAATACAGTTGAAAGCAATGCTTTCAGCCACTGATGAAATGGATACTTAGTGATTCTTCTTTGTATTCTAGCTTTAAAGAAAGTGTTTGCTGAAAATAAAGAAATCCAGAAATTGGCAGAGCAGTTCATCCTCCTCAATCTAGTTGTAAGTTCACTTTTTTCATTGCTGACATTCCTCCGTGACTCATTATTTGAAATCGACAATCTATCTTTTCCTATGCATTCTAGCCACACGGCACGGACTGGGGTCTGTTCCAAATGTCTCCTCTCACAGATTAGAGAGAAAGAGAGAGAGACAGAGAGAGGGAGAGAGAGAGAGAGAGAGAGAAACATAGTTCATTAATAATCTATCTTGCATGCATATGCTTTTATTTAGTGATTAATAATTTTAGCTTGTCTGAAAAATGCGCTCTTGTGGTCAGGATTTTCTCTGTGGCTATAATAATTGGAAGGTTTTTGTCTTCGCAAGCCTCTTCCTGTGCCCCTTTGCCTGCAGTCCTTCTTAGTCCTTGTATCCTCTCTCCCTGAGAGACAGTTTCCTGGTGGTCTAAATGAAATCACTGCACATGCAAAATAGCTTCCCTTCATTCCCACTTTCCTTCACCATCAACACCCCTCCTGTTGGTCAGGCTTTCTGTCTGCAAGTGCTTTCTACTGCAAGTTCTCTCTCTCTCTCCCCCTTCTTTCCAAGTTGACATAGGTTGGCTTCTTCAAAGAGCATTCTCGGGGCGCCTGGGTGGCTCAGTTGGTTAAGCATCTGACTTCAGCTCAGGCCATGATCTCACGGTCCACGGGTTCGAGCCCCGTGTCAGGCTCTGTGCTGACAACTGAGAGCCTGGAGCCTGCTTCAGATTCTGTGTCTCTGTCTCTCTCTGCCCTTCCCCTGCTCATTCCCTCTCTCTCTCTCTCTCTCTCTCACTCTCTCTCTCTCTCTCTCCCTCCATCTCAAAAATAAATAAACATTAAAAAAAACAAACAAACAAAGAGCATTCTCATCTTCCTCAGTGCTCTTCCATGGGTTCACTTTCCTCTTTCTAACTTTCAGTATTAGTGACTTGGTGAATCTCTACTTGACATACTTGTCTTTTTCATATTTTATATTCTCTATGGACAACTTCATCTACAGCTGTCTTTAACCAATGCCCACACACTGGTAATCCCCACATCTCATCCAAACACATGACGATTTCCAACTTGTGTGTGCAATCGTGGTCCAGATATTGCATTAGTTAAGCTTAAATTCAACAGGTCCAAGGCTGAATTTATAAGCTTGGTTCAAGATTTTCAAAGAGCTCTTCTTTCATTATTCCCTGTTTCACTGTAAGTGTTACTCTAGATGGCAATCTCCTACTCACCTTCAGCAGTCAAGAAACCCTGTGGTCTAACTGCTACATATTCTTGCTATTGGTCATTTCCCTGTAGAATGAGGACTACTATTTAGTGTCACAATTTTTCTCAGCCTAGTTGACTACAGCATTGCTAAATGGCTCTGTGCCTACAAAATAAGTCCCAGCTAGTCCCACATGGCCATCAGGGTAACGATTCCAAAAACCAAACTGGGGTTATGGTACTTCTTCTAAATCTCTCCAGTTGTTCTTGTCTACTCATGAACAAATGCAAACACTGGCATAGTGTGAAAGACTGCTCAAGAGCCAGCCCCAGAAGCAGCTCTCTAGCATCTTCTCTCGCCAATACCTCATGCATCCCCTATATTTCAATCCTCCCAAAACACGTAGTCAGACCAGAAAGTGCTGTGCCTTTCTTCTACCTTTGTGCAGTCATTCCCCACTGTCTGCAGTGACCTCATTTTCCACGTAACCGACTCCTGTTCATTTTTTAAGACTCCTCCCTACTCACTTCAGAAAGTCTAAGTAAAACTTGCACACGGGGCTAAATGTCCTGCTCTGGTCACCCACTGCACCTGAACACCCTCCATCATAACACTTCACCAACTGGATCCTTGATATTCATTTTCCTACCTGTATCTCTCAATTGACAGTGCATTCCTTAAAGGTAAGTGCTATAAGACAAGCCTGTTTGTTTCTGTAATTTCTCTAAATGTGACTTCTGTTTCTTTCATTATTCTATTTCCTATCTCACCCAACATGTCTTCCCAAACATTATAACTCCCTCCATATTCTCACTTCTTGAATGTTTTTCCTCTTGATCCTATCATTCAGTCCTCTACATCAGGTTTTGAATTACAGTCTGTTCTATCTTATTTATTATTTCATGTGTATAACCTGCCTCCCCATGTGTATTATAAACTCTCTGTGGAAGAGATGTGCCTTAGAGTATCTCAAGATGCCTAGCCCTGTAACGGACACATTTCTGGATTAACAAGTATGAAAACAACTAAAGAACAGACCAACTAAAAGCTGTCTTTTCTTTTAATCTTAGTATGAAACAACTGATAAACACCTTTCTCCTGATGGCCAGTATGTCCCCAGAATCATGTTTGTTGGTAAGTAAAAGTGACAGTGAGATTAAGCACACCTGTCATTTCCCACGTGCTGCGGTATCTCTTCTCGACTCCCCCTCCCCATCTCCTATTCAGTCATGGCCATTGCCATTGTCATGCCCTAACAAGGGGTATGATATTCCTTTACGCTTCTCAACCTATTTTCATTAGAAAATTCAAGCTTCTGCCTATTTCCTCATCTGTTTCTCATCTGCTAACATTAACTTATCATGTCCTGTCACAAATACATCTGAAAAGGAAGCATTCCCATTAACTCTTTAAATGCATTGCCCATTTTCCTGAATACATCAGGCCTGTAAATACTTATTTTTCATCTGGCAAACTTCCAATTCGTATGTTGGATTTTTCATTCTGACATTTTTGATAATTATTTTGGGGAAAGTGAGGAAGATGCACTGGAATAAAAGAAATCAGAGGAGTCATGCTCCTTCCAGCCACCGGTACTTTTCAGGTGCTGTTCTCTCTGCTGGAAAGGTCTTCCTGCTTCCCCCATGCATTTCCCCCATCACCTCCTCCGTCATCCCTGTCGTTCACTGACCTGGCACAATCCCCACTATGTGCTCTTGTGACATCATGTTCCTCTCAAGAGTCACACTTATCTCAGTGATAAGTTCGCATTTAGTGGGTGATTGTTTAGTATATATTTTCCCCCACAGTACCACAGCTCTTGGGGGCAGGTACTGTGTCTGTTTCTTCTCACCCTCCTATTTGCAGAATGACCCTCCGGTAGGCTGGCAATAAATATTTGTTAAACGATTAAACAAATGAATTGGGAGTGGCTTTGAACCAAGTCAGAGTGATTTAAGGACACTGTATAAATAAATCCACCCCATGGCAGAGCCCACGCTCACTGAGCTCTAACTCACTATTGGACCATCTAACTCACTAAAGACACATTAACAGGGGAGAGGAACAAGTGAGGGATATAAAGGAAAAAAGCTGAACTGGAGCTAATAGTACAGATTCCATTTTGTTAGGATTTAGAAAACTGAGAGCCCTTAAACCGGGACTTTATAGGTCACCCAGTTACATTCTGTGCAGGAGTTCTTTTCATACTATCCCTGTCTAAGGGCATTTTAACCCACATTCAATGCCTTCCAAAAAACCCACCTCAGGCAGCTTGCTTGCTCTTCCAGCTCCGGAGTTTCCACACTGCCTGCATATTAGAATCACCTAGAAGATTTTAAAACTCAAGCTACCCAGCCACATCTCAAACCCGTTAAATCAGAATCTTGCGCAGGGGAAGGCATGGGGGGGGGGGGGGGGGGGGGGGGGGGGGGGGGCTGGGGAGGCTGGAGGTATTTCTTAAAGCTCTCTTAGTGGTTCCAGGGTGCAGGCCATGGCTTGTGAGCCAATGGTTGTTAAAAAGCTTTTCTTATGTTAATTTATTACAAAGAGTAGACCGTGTGTTTGTATCCTGTGCACGTAGCAGAAATATAATAGGTTTTAAGTCTTTGTTGAACAAATAGATGTCTGCTTTCTGTAATTAATGTCAGTTGGTACCATTCCAACATTCTGAAATGAAAGACTGCCCACTTAAGTACCAGCAACAGACTCTACATACAAGCATCTGGTTCTCACAGGACCTCTTCATCTGATTTTCAGGACATGTACCTTAAGCTCTTTCAATCTTCTCTTGCAAGACAAGGTGCCTAGACATGTGTAGACCCTAGTATCTCCCTTTTCGATCCACCTTATTGTTAAAATACCTTTTTTTCTCATTAAGTGAAAAGTTAACTTGAAAGCTTCAAGTTAAATACAAAACATGAAAAAATGGACTTAAACCTATAGGGACATATGTATGCATGAGGGAAGACTCTTAAGTCTTTATTTTTCAAATGTATCCAGATAACAATAAAGTAAAAAAAAAAAAAAAAAAAAAAACAGGGGAACTACATGCTTATTTGAACTTCGCTTCTCTTACGGTTGGCATTCTTTACTTGATTAAAAACAACCCTGGGTTCTGAAAACTAGCATTGGATGTGAGTTTCTAATTATCTAGGTTGCTCTTGGTAACACACTGCAATTACCACATAAGCATTTCAAAAGTTTAAAATAATTCTTTAGTAGGGAATGCCAATGTTTCCACCAAAGCACCAAACACCACCCCGAAAGTATGTATTATTGTGTTTTCGAGTTGCTATAGATAGGACAGCAGGGTTCATAACCTTTCCCACAAATAGCATTCCACAGCTGTCAAATGCTCCGGGCCCTGGTTGGGGGACTGCATCCACTGGCCGGGATGCAGAGTGGATGGCATGGAACTTCGTGAGACAGATCACACGCTGTGTTCCTTGCGTGGCCACGGACAAACACATAGGCTTTCTCACACAGCAGAGCTTACTTGAAAACAGAGACTTCATTCCTGTTTGGTTTTTCTTTGTAGACCCATCCCTGACAGTTAGAGCTGACATCACTGGAAGATACTCAAATCGTCTCTACGCTTACGAACCTTCAGATGTAGCTCTCTGTAAGTGTTACCTCCTGTGAACATATCTATTACTGTTGCTCTAGGAGTAGAGCTCTGGTGAGGAGAATCAGTTTGACCCTAACTAGCCTTGTGCAAATCATACTCACCTAGATCTCATTTATTTTAAATCTCAATGAAAGACTATTTAGATTAGGTATCCTTTTCTCTTGGAGGATTCTGTGACCACATTACCTGCTTTTCAACTTTCCCTCAGGCAGTCTATCCCATAACTCCTACCAAAGAATAAATGCAGTAGTAATTGTTTTATTACAATAGTAATAGTGGTAATCTGCATGCCTTATGTAGTTTTTCCAAAAGATGAAAATGAAATAACGTAGTCCAGTCTGTTGACATTGAGTTTAAGTTTAATTTTAAAGATCAGAAGGAAAGACGGCTCCCAGTAGTTGGAAAGATTCTCACTTTGCCTGGATTTGCCATAAAATGGAAAGACAAGACAGTGCAGATAAAGCACCTCAGTGGGAGACTGTACCTAGTTGTCACATCTAATTAGTCCTTCTGGGAAGAAAGTTGGGCTTTATCCCAAGAACCAATTCTGCTCAATGACTAGTGGCTGCGTAGAACTATATCGCCCAATATGTGAGCCATGAGCTACACATAGCACTTCAACATTCAATTAATTAAAATTCAAAATTCAATTCCTCTGGCACACTAACCACAGTTTAAGTACTCAGTGCACCGGCACTGGATACTTTTCATCATCACCGTAATGTCTATTGAGCGGCATTGACCTAAAATATTACACTGGGAAAGACAGTGTAGCTGCATCTGGGCAGCAGCAAAGATTATCATGGTCCATTGGCAATGCCTCTGGTGGGTGCCGGGAGGACCAGGGAAGCACATTCCAAGCACTGGACATTCTCGAGATAAGAGCATATATCTTAATAAGACTTTGGACTCCTTGAAGGCAGGTATCCTGCACAGGTAATATCACAGTGCTTTGTAGAAAAGGCATGCAATAAATATTGGAAGAGAACTGGAATGTAAATAAAAGCCATTCACATACTTTTGGGAAAAAATTTCATAATAAGATTACCAACTCTTCACCCTATCATGAAATAGAACCCCATTTAGACAATGAATAAAGTACCCAAGTTTAGGGGTTTACTAGATCAACACAATTGCTGGTGGCATCTTGACTGTGGCAACCTTTTCCCCCATTAGTGCTTGACAACATGAAGAAAGCTCTCAAATTGCTGAAGACTGAATTGTAGAGAAAAAGCAACATCTGCAAGCTTTTCCTTCTGTGTCAGGCCTTGAGACTTAAGAAGATCCTAGAAGACTTTGGAGAATGCAGGAACACAGATGGACACACTGATTAATTAGATCAGGGTTATTGTTACAACAGTTACTTTTTTTTAATTTGAAGTATATATGTATGAAAACAATCTTGCATACTACCATAGTCAGCCATGATTTTTTTTTTAAAAAAATAAATCCTTTTGGGGGTGTTCAATGTTATTTCTTCCCCCAACTTAGTTCTTCAGAGAAAAGCTATTTAATTCATTCACCAAATAGGACTTTTGGACACACAAAATGTTCAAAGAGGAGACAAGAAGACAAACTTCACTGGAGCAATGAAGACCAAAGACAGCCAAAGTTATCACCTCACCTCATTATGTAGTTTGTCACTGGGTGCCTAAAATAGTCATGAGCTTAGTCAACAGAAGCATCAACACAGAATATGTGTTAGTGTAAAAGAATATGTACAAAGGCATCCCAAGAAGATTGGGTACCTAACTGAAGACAACCCCTCCCCACCCTGGTGGGGAACTCCTTATACACACTTTAAGAATTCAATTTTAGTTAGATATTGCACAATTTAACCCTCTCAGAGAAAGCCTCTAGCAGACAGCTTTCTCCATCAGAGCACTAATTCAGTGAAAAGGTCATTCAAAGAACATCTGCACCCTTGAACATACCCTCAAGAAATGCTAAGAACTAGCCTTATGATACATTTGATCTCTCAAAATCATTCAAGAAAAACAGAGTTCTGTGAAGATGCCAATGGCAACATTATTTAAACATACTTTTAAAAAAAGGCAACCTGGAAATATAATGGTTACATAGTTTATGAACTCACACGGCACTATGTTGTCATCTATAAAAATAAACACTATGAAGAAACAAAAGGATAAGTGAAAAAGAATTTAGGAATATGTGCTGTAATGGCAAAAGGAGGAAGTGTGTGCACACACAGGTTAGAAAGAGAAGATGCAAACACATAAACTTTTGCTTTAAGCATATGGAAACATCAGCAAAGCCTGTTCTAACAAACCCTTTCTTGCCATCTCCCTATCTTTCCTTTGTGTTCAAATAAATTTAAGTGAAAGCGTATGTTGACAACCTAACTACACAGAATTGGAAGAATGCTGTAGGTCAAGGGAGTATTATTTCAAACAGCTGAATAAAAAGGTTGGTGGCACAGTGTCAACACAAAAATGGCACAGCCACTATAAAAAAAATATATATATGGCTGTTCCTTACAAAATTAAACCCAAAATTACCATATAATCCAGTAAATCCACTTCTGAGTATGTCCCCCAAACACCTGAAAACAGGGAAAAGCTATCTGTGTACTGATGTTCATAGCAGCGTTTGTCACATAGTCAGGAGGAGGAAGCCACCCAAATGTCCATCGGTGGATGGATGGATAAACAAAATGCGATAAACACGTACAATGGAATGCTATGCAGCCTTAAAAAGGAAAAAAAAAATTGTGACAAATACTACATGGATGAACCTTGAAAACACTATGCTAAGTGAATAAATAAGTCAGTCACAAAAGGACAAATACGTTGTTTCCACTTACATGAGGTGTCTGGATAGTCAGATTCACCAACACAGCAAGGAGCATAGTAGTCGTCAGGGGCTGAAGGCTAAGGGGAATGGGTGAGGCAGGTGTTATTGTTTACCAGGTGTGCACTGTGAACTTGGGAAGATGAAAAAGCTCATGGTGCATAGACACTTTTCCAAAGAAGACGTCCAGATGGCTAAGAGACACATGAAAAGATGCTCAACATGGCCCACCTTCAAGGAAATACAAATCAAAACCATGATGAGATTCAACCTCACACCTGTCAGAATGGCTAAAATTAACAACAGAAGAAAAACAACAGGCGTTGGTGAGGATGCAGAGAAATGAGAACCCTCTCGCACTGTTGTTGAGAATGCAAACTAGTTTGCAGCCACTCTGGAGAAAAATATGGAGGTTCCTCAAAAAACTAAAAGTAGAACTACCCTACAGTCCAGCAATTGCACTATTAGGTATTTACCCAAAGGATACCAAAAAAACAGATTTGAAGGAGTACATGCACCCCAATGTTTATAGCAGCATTATCAGCAACAGCCAAACTATAGAGAAAACCCAAATGTCCATCAACTGATAAATGTATACAGAAGATGAAGTATATATATATACACAATGCAATATTACTCAGCCATCAAAAAAGAATGAAGTCTTGCCATTTGCAATGATGTGGATGGAGCTAGAATGTATTATGTTAAGCAAAATAAGTCAATCAGAGAAAGACAAATACCATATGATTTCACTCAGGTGTGGAATTTCAGAAACAGATAAATGTATGGGAGGGGGAGAAAGAGAAAAGATGGAAACCGCAAGAGACTGAGGGCTGAGGGAGGTGGGGGATGGGTTAGATGGGTGATGGGTACTAAGGAGGGCACTTGTTGTGATGAGCACTGGGTGTTGCATGTAAGGGACGAATCACCAAATGCTACTCCTGAAACCAATATTACACTGTATGTTAACTAACTAGACCAGATTAAAAAGGGGGGGGGGGGGGGACGGGAGAAAAAGCTCATGGTGATGGTTGTAGAACAATGTGAATGTACTTACTGTCAATTATACACTTACAAATGGTTAAAAATGATACATTTTATGCTATGTGTATTTTACCGCACTAAAAAAAAAATATTTTCTCAGTTTTATTGGTGGCCCCATGGCTTAGGTGGAAAAAGAGAAAGTAATTTAGAAAAAAAATTTGGTAACATAAATCACCTATGAGTCATTTACACGGATGTTCAACATGCCTGGTTAAACCATTTTCACCTGCTTAAGAGCTGCAGGCTTCAAATGATCATCTATGACTGCTTAGCTCTGTTTTGGTTTTTTGTGTGTTTCATGCAGTCAGTAATCCTAAGTAGCTTCTAAAGTCCTTATATTTAGCAATCACTGGTGAGCACAGGAGCTGGCGGAGAATTTAAAACATGCTCTGTGTCAAGAACAGAACTTTCTTCAGTCACTCACCAATGAGTCAGAGTTCAAAGTCCAAGTAAAATGAGCCTAACCTTTGAAAAAGCCACTCGTCAAGTTGTGACCTCCTAAACTGTAAAACGCAAGAACTTGAAAGTAAGCAAAGGTGGTTTCACCCTCCGAGTGATATCACAGTCCATTGTTTACCATATATTCTAACTCCAAGCAACGCCCTCCGGCCCTCATTTGAAAAGGAATTCCAAAAGCTGATTTTCCTGAGGAGACGGATGAGAAGTAGCCTGGCACATGGTACAGGAGTCTGATTTTCCCCCTTGCCCACTATCTCCAGAGGTATTTCAGTGACTACAATTGCCCGGTTGTGATCACGACAAACAAGAAGACCTCTGTTCTCTTCTCTCTCTCTCTCTCTCTCTCTCTCTGGGGTTGAATGGAGACGTGGGGTAAAGGGCATTACTGGATTGCTCCCTTAAAATTGTTCAGAAAGCATTGACCAATAACACGCACTCTAATTACATTTGGCATTGTCAGGTGGAAAATTAACTGCTAGCCCCAAGCATAACAAGTGCATAGCAACTCCATACAAATCCCCTGGAATTTCCAGAAACCTGAAAAACGCGGTACTTAACTTTATTGTCAACTCTAATAATAAAATTGACATGTGAATGATCCTATTTGTACAGTCACAATGTCTGAAAGTGTTTTTCTCTCACAAAATACGGTGTAAAAATGTGATTGTAATTTGTGCAATACCAGCTATGAGGTGAAATCGTCTCATACATTTACTCAGTGCATTTTCAAAAGGACGCATAAACTAAAACAAGGATAAACAAATATTTAAAAACAAAAAAGGTAGGAGGAGGTTTTGGGCTTAAGGGAACTAAGATTTTAAGCCACTCTTCTGGATTCTTTTCTTTTCTCTGCACGGTTGTACTCAGTAGCATATTAGTTAGGCTGAACATGCAGAAGTGGTTTTCATACCAAAGTCACTGTTTAGATCACAGAGTACCTGAGATGAATGTATGCTACATGAACTCTGATTTTAGGAATTATAGCCTCACATTTTTCCCTTGTATTAGCATTATATTAACTAAAATTTCACCCTTCATATCGAGGTTGACTAGGCAAATGTTCTAAGAAATAAATATCCCTCTTAATGGAATATGTAAATAGAAAAAAAGAAATTTAAAAAACAAGTGTAGCTTCTTTTTTAAAATAAATGTTAGTTTTAGAAGAGAGGAGCTCTAGAGTCTTGAGTGTGTATTACAGCCGTTTGTCGTAACACAAGGACTGACTCTGATCTGAAATTCACCCTCCTCTGATGCCGTGTGTTTGTGGCAACATCTCTGTGCACGTAGGCAGTGGCCCTCCTGTAATGCTGGGATCAGCCTGACTTCTGTAGCCGCATTAGTGGCCATCTGGGATTCAGGATAGACCCATTCAGAGGCCTTTCCAGTGGGTTTATAATAAAGTGTGCAATGGGAGCTTTATCTCTGCCTGCAGAACACAAACAAAGATCCACAGGAGACCTCCCAGAAGAGGCTAGACAATCCATCACCTTCAGATCTGCCCAAGGGAACAGAGGCCCAGATTAATCTAACAAGGCTGCTCTTGGTACTTGAGAATGTATTATTTCTTGAATGGTTAATCATTAGCTACCACCCACTCTTAGAATGCTATAGTTTAGTAGCCCTAAAGATTCATGCTTCCCAGGCCCTGATTCGTAATTGGGTTGACCCAAATAAGGTCACTGCAATTAGAGCGCAAACAGGGCTATGGAAGAGCCCTTTCCACATATAATCATTTTGTACCAAGAAAAGTATTACATCAAGAGATACCAGAATCTCAAGGGAACTTCCAAATTTAACAAAGCAAATGAGGAAAATACAAAATGTCTTAAAGACAGTGTTCAAAAATCTCACTTGCTTCATGCATCACTTCCAATCTCATCTTATGGGATAAGTAGGAACAATGTTATGGTTGCCCAGGGCTCAATGTGGCATTGAAGGAGAGCAGACTATGCCACTCTTTGACATAAAGATTATTTTGAGCTGATTATTTTTTTAATGTTTATTTTTGAGAGAGAGCATGAGCAGGAGAGGGGCAGAGAGAGAGAGAGAGAGAGAGAGAGAGAGGATCTTTGGATCTGTGCAGACAGCAGATAGCCCAATGTAGGCCTCTAACCATGAGATCATGACCTGAGCTGAAGTCAGACGCTCAACCAACTGAGCCACCCAGGCACCCCTTGAGCTGATTATTCTTGAAAAAAAGAGGACACAGGAGCAGTTCTGCAATGAGAGTAGAGGTTAATCCTTCTTTAAGGAAAATTTACATGTATAAAGGAAATACCTATATGTAAAGGTGTCTCCTTCTCTGCACCAGGAAGAGAATGACTCTAAATCACAAGAAAGGTAGCAATGTAGAAGTCACTGACCAAAACCCATTTTACAAGACGTGCCTTTGTTTACACTGCTTTTCCTGTTAACCCCTGTAACTATCCTTCCCTCCAATTTCCACCTCCCAACACACACCCCTTTCTTTAGTCTTTAGCTAAAGACAGTATTTAAGATGATGTCTTGGCTATCATGGGGAGTTTCTCAGTTTTCAGGGGTATTTCCTATGTATACATAAGATATTCATGTTAATAAACCTGCTTTTCCCTTGTTGATCTGACTTTTCTTACACATGGTCTAAGACAAGAACTCGGAAGAGCAAAGGGAAAACTATTTTTCCTTCCTTACAGTACCATGGGAACTGCACAATTTCGTTTTCTTGTTAAGATCACCCGGTCTTCCAGAGTCATAGAGGTGACACCACCACCAAATGCTCTAAAATTCTATATATCGACCATTTGCCCCCTTTCTTGGCCTAAAACCCATCGCCGTGACAATTACCAATGAAAGACTATATAGCACATAGAATGCAAGAACTTATGAACTGTCAATAACACGAAGGAACTTACATATTTTCCACAAATAAATACGAATGACTTCTCTTTTTAAAAAAATGCTATGGAGAATTCTCACTGTGGAGAAAATATTAAACACTGAAACATTTCAAGAAAGAATGTGGGGAGGACTACCAGTAGACATCAATGCTGGGAGTTCATTTCCATGGCTAGATTATACACTACAATGGCAGGACTGGACTGTCGGTCAGAGCGAATAAAGCAATAAAGAAAAGAATTCCATTTCACTGAATTCATTTAGCAATTCTTCCATTAATTTAATTGAAACATTCACACACAAAGAAAGGTTTCCATTCTTTAATTTTTTAACATAATCTACAGAACCACAATACTATTTCAAATTCAAATTATGGGAGCTCACATTCAAATATGCTTGGATTTGACGAGTTGCTGTCACAATACTGAGAAAATTCATGAAAAAGGTATTTAACAATTTGTAAGATAATCAAATATCTTTTTGCTACATGGGCCAATGCATTAATAGTAACTTGTTTAAAAACGAAGTCTTTTGGACTTCAAATTATTATAAAAGAATAAGAAGGTTACATAGCTAGACTTTCTCAATTTCCCAAACTCATTACATCTCGAAACCTGAAGCAAATGTTATATACACATCAGAACATTCATGAGACCATTTCTCCTTTGTACTTACCTATAAGAATCAAAAACTAAACCACACGTTCCTAAAGACATAGCTATTTCTAGGCTACATTAGTGTAATCATAAAAGACTACTGGAACTAAATTATCACTTTTATGTTAACAATTTTCACAATACAGCTTTCCTAAAAAGACAACAACAACAAAAAAAAAAATGGGGGAATTTGGATTTCCCTTACTGAATTTAACCTAACAGAATTTCACCCTTTCTGGCTTTAATAAATGTCAACTCTTCTTTCCAGTAGGAACTATCTACACAGCACAGTGCTACATACAATTAATTATTCCAGTGAGATGTATATTTAGATTTACAATATGATCAACACAATCGTGCCATACAAAGTTTTTCTGCAGGTAAAAATGCTAAGAAAGGCCACAGTGGACAGTGCCAGACACTGTGAATACAGTAGATTACAGGTACCACTGAGGTTCAGAGGAGACCACGAGTATCTAATTTTTTTCAGCAATGGAAAAGGAAAACATTTAGAGAAACGTAAGAATAAAAATATATAATTCCACTGTCAATAATGTAACTTTTCAGATACTGCTTCCTTAAACAGGCAAATTAGCTGAACTTTAAGTTAGAGAAAGTGAACAAGATCAGAATATGAAAGATGTTCCTTGTTTTCGCATCAAAGGAATGCACTAGGATTAGCACGAGGATCTTTCTGGTTCCTGTATCTGTAGGTCAGCCAAACACCCAGGATCTGGAATGGAAGAAAAAAAAAAAAAGAAAAAAAAAAAAAAGAAAAAGAAAGAGAAAGTAACAGTTGCATATATTTCTTCAGTGCATCAATACATAATTCTGGACCTCTGAAGCGCTTTGCATTATTTGTTCAAAGAGGAAGAGGTTTCTTTTTTCCTTTTAAAGTGTAGTGACTAGCCCAAATTAGAGGCCCTGAGAACAATTACTATGACTACTGTGGTAGGCCAAATAATGGCCTTCCACAGATGTCTGCAACATAATCCCCAGAACCTGACAGAATAGGTTACCTTACATGGTAACAGGGACTATGCAGATGTGATTGGGTTAAAAATCTTCAGACAGGGAGATTATGTGGGTGGGCTGGCTGATGTAATCATAAGAAGGAAGAAGGACAAACAAAATCAGAGTCACAGAGAAAGGGTGATGTGATGACAGATGCAGAGGGGACAGTCAGAGAAAGGATGCTGCACTGCTGCCTTTGACGATGGAGGCGAAGTCCACGTGCCGCCTTCAAAGATGGAGGCCACGGCCACAAGCTGCACACGTAGGAAGCTCTAGAGGCTGCCAAAGGCAAGGAAACAGGCTCTCCCAGAAAGCCTCCAGAAGGAGTCTGCATTTGACACTTCTGACCTCTAGCAGCATAAAATCATAAACCCGTGTTGCTTGAAGCAACTCCAATCGTGGTTGTTAGAGCAGCACTAGGAACCTATTACAAACAATGAATTGTCTGGATAGCTAAAATATCACATATTCTGATAATTCAGAAACAAGCTGAGTTGAGGGAAAATTCAGCAGTAACAAAAACCCCACAGTAACAAATTTTGCTAATGGAGATCAATAAAAAATGTTACAATTCCTACCTCCCGAAGGGCACAAAGATCCGTAATTTTCGAAAAGTACTAAGTTGTTATTGTGCTGTTTCTTACACCAGGTTTACCAAAGCGTTAACCAACATAATTTTTTTTTTAATTAAGAAATGTGTTCATTCTGTTTCTGCCCTCTCAAAGTTGATTTACTTAAAATAATCAAAAATTCCTAGACTGAAAAGATATAAAAATTTAACGGAACAAAATGAATTTCAAATTATATTTTCCACTTTAGATCTGTAAAAACTTTTCACCTAAATTTGTATATTTGACTTCATTACTACTCATGAGCCCTCTAAACTACTTCTAGAGAATTATGATCACTCCACAATTTTCTCCCTTACCACAATAATAACCTCGGTGTTGTTATAAAATTGACAACCAGCACTGATTAGTTACAACACGTAAGAGCTGATGGAACTACGATCGCTGAGGTGAATCAAGGAAAAATAAGTCTACTTTAAGGAAGTGGAAAGTTTGAGTTGAAATACATACGACAGGGGGAGAAAAGGAATTTACTTAACACACCAAGAGTACTTTGTGACATGCTCTGTTCTTCACACTTTACAAATTCAGACAACTTCCCAAACACCCTACTTGATGAGAACTATCATTATCCTTATTCCACCAGCAAAGGAACTGAGGCCAAGAGAGGCTAAATAACCGAGTGCTGGTCACACAGGTCATGAGTGCTAGAACCGTGGTTCAAACCCAGAGTGATGCTCTCAGTGTTTGTGGTTGTATGTGAAATCTGATGTGCTGAAGGCCATTCTCAGGCTTACATTCCACCTACCACTTCAACCAGGCTGGTTGTTACAATGCTGAAATATTTACACACCTGTTGTCAAAGAGCAACTCCGTGGACACCCCCCAACCCACCCAAGCATCATTTCCTTCACTCTGCCTCAGAAATGCTGCACATGGAAAGAGCTTTTGGTGAGAATTTTTGCGGTTTTAATTTTTTTTTTTTTTAATGTTTACTTATTTATTTTGAGAGAGAGAGGGAGAGATGGGAGGGCAGAAAAAGAGAATCCCAAGCACGCTCCTTGCTGTCATTGCAGAGCCCAACACAGGACTGGATCCTGCAAATCAGGAGATCATGACTTGAGCAGAAATCAAGAGTTGGATGCTAAACTGACTGAGCCACTCAGACGCCCCTTAAATATTCTGACTATCAGCCCTGGATATATGCCGATAGTGTATGTTACAGTTCTTAGGGGAAACACAGCAAATGGGTAAAATTAGACCCTCATAATCGGAGGCCACATTTTACCAAAACTTAATTCCTCCAATTCAGCTGTGACAAAATGAGACAGTCTCTTCTTTTGCCTTATTATTGAGCCACTATCTCATCCCTCATTTCCAGGGAGTTTGGAAGGGAGGCCACACCCAAAGTGCAAAAAGATCAAAGTTAGATAATGGATTTTAAACTTACAAAGCTGCTTAAAATGATTTGAAGATTTTCAAGGGTAACTTTGACTAGAAGGGATCATGAACTCAGCTGATCCTAGAACCTACGTCTAGAATGGAGGTCACCAACATAGAAATTGTGTCATAAGCCTATATATTATGCTTTATGTTTATTTGTTAAATATAGAAAGACAAAAGGTAATATGCCAAAATATAAAGATTGGTATTTGTAATTTTAGTTAGTAAATACATGTAATTTTTCATCTTAATAATTTTCTGTATTTTCTACAGTTTCTACAAAGAACATGTGCTAACTTTTTAACTTTGTTCTCAGATTCTAAATGTTTTTTTTAGGGTTTAAGTTTATTTTCAGGCATGATAAATAGTTCAAATCAAATCATTCTGTTTCACCTATGAGAGGAAATCATTGGTTCGGTTAGTTAGCCTCATCCCTATGATTCAGTGAAATACCGAATACAACAAAAAATTGAAAAGTGAGAGTACCCATAAAATATTTACTATCCAGAAAATATCATGTGGGATAAATTATTTTTAAAATCTCTAACCAGGTTTCAAAGGACATGGTATATAAAATATAAAGCAAGAGTCTATGAAAGAACAATGTCTTCTTAGCTCTTAGATACCTAAGACTCAAGAGTTTATATTCTTAACAGAAATGATAAACAAACAAACAAACAGTAGGAGGAGGGATGAATAGGTAGAACAGAGAAGACCTACAGGGCAGGACAGCAAAAAATATTCTGTATGATATTATAATGATGTAATTATAATACATGTCATTATACATTTGTCCAAACCATATGATGTACAAAAGTAAACCTTAACATAAACTATGGACTTTGAGTGATTATGATGTGTCATTGTGGGTTCATCAATTGTAACAATGTCCCACTGTGGTGAGTAATGGTGACAATGGAGGAGACTATGCATGCCTATCTAAGGGCAGGGATATATGGGAATCTCTGTACCTTTCTCTCAGTTTTGCTATGGACCAAAACCTGCTCCAAAAAAATAATAAATAAAGTCTGTTTTTAGAAAAAAAAATAGGTGGAGCGCCTGGGTGGCTCAGTCGGTTAAGTGTCCGACTTCGGCTCAGGTCATGATCTCGCAGTCTGTGAGTTCAAGCCCCACATCAGGCTCTCTGTGCTGACAGCTCAGAGCCTAGAGCCTGTTTCAGATTCTGTGTCTCCCTCTCTCTCTGACCCTCCTCCATTCATACTCTGTCTCTCTCTGTCTCAAAAAAAATAAATAAATAAACGTTAAAAAAATTAAAAAAAAATAGGCATAATTGAAGGTAGTGTAACCTGATGAGAAGAAAACGGAGCTGCTCAAAAGAATCAAATTCAGGGCACCCATGTGGCTCAGTTGGTTAAGCATCCAACTCTTGATTTCAGCTCAGGTCATGATCTCATGGTTTGTTTTTAAATAAACATTTTAAAAAAATAAAAAATAAATAAAGAATTAAATTTTCAAAATAAATCCCAAAATAAAAAGGAAACCAAGTAGCAAAATCCTGATAATTGTTGAATCTGGCTAATGGGGTAATGGAGATGGCTCATCCCGATTTTTTTCTATCTGTATTTTTAAGTTGTTTCATGGGGGAAAAAAAAATCATACTGATTAAAGGAAAGGAAGAAATAATGCACAGAATTGTTTTTAAACAATACATCAATTTTCTTTTCCGATGTCACAACCAACCCACTAGACAGCTCTTTCTTGAGAAAAAGTGAAACAGAAAAAATGCTTAGAATAGGAAGATATGTCAGGGGAGACTTCTTTTAAAAAATGAATATTAACCTTGGTCTTTATCTCCACTTTGTAAATAACAGCCAAGTGTGAATTTTTTCTTCTCATGAGGAGAAAAAAAAGGAAACTGAAAACAATAAAATAGATAACATATATACATGTATATAACATATAAATATATAATATATGTAATTATATTATATATACAATATATAATATATAGCACATATATAATGTGCTATAGGGGTGCCTGGGTGGCTCAGTCAGTTAAGTGCCTGATTCTTGATTTTGGCTCAGGTCATGATCTCACGGCTCATGAGTCTGAGCCCCATGTCAGGCTTTGCATTGACAGTGCTGAGCCTGTTGGGGATTCTCTCTCTCGCTCACTCTCTCAAAATAATGTATGAGTAAAAAAAAATTTGATACATATTGCCAACTCAGCTTTATCAAGAAATGTCCACAGAGACTGAGAATTTAATAAAGACGATGCAAAAGGAATTAGCATTCCTCTACAATTATCAAACAATATGAGTGTGGTTTTGCTTACAGACACATATATTATCTGTAACTGTATTAATATGAAAAATATATTAATACAAGTTATATAAATAAGAAATTAATAATACTGTTTACCTGTAGGTTTTGGAAGGCTAGGAACAATGGAGGATGGGTTTGGAAGGCAATTTTTCAAAGCTTATCTTTATATGTGTATATGTGTGTGTGTGTTATATACTATATATATTAAACAGTATGAATGTCTTACCTATTCCAAAATTTAAAATTATAACTTATCATACAACTCTATAAATAGAAGAGACTCTAGAAATAAACCAGTCCAAATTCATTTTATTAGTTCATTAAATTTTAAATGATTTAATGATGAAGCATCTCACCCTGTCTAAAGTTTATGCTAGATCTGTGAGGTCTTCTGATTTCAAGCCAGGGTTCAAACAATTATAATACTAAGTCTCAGTGAAAATATTCATCGATACATTCCAAAAGTTAAGGGCCATGCTAAGGTAAAATGTAATGCTCTCTTGCCATATAAAATGGAACCCTACGACAAAAGTGGAAAGATAGCGAGTTATTTGCACATACCTCTGTGAAGCTGAAGAAGAGGCCAATGCCACCAACAAATCTCAAAACCTCTCCAGCATATTTTCCTATTATTGGAGCACACAGTGAACATGGGTGGCTGCTTTTGACACAGCTCTGTATCAATTTAAAAAAAAAAAAAAGAGGACTTTTATTTCAAAGTACAGTTATAAAAAGCTGATAAAAATTGAACCCACATAAAAATGAGTGGCTGGAGTATTATATCCAGTCTGGGCCTTGGCTATTTAGTACTGTCCTAAATTCTTAGATGGCTCGCACGATTCCCACCCCCAGTGTACACACCTTGAGTAATCACCCCCCTTGACTGTGGATGGGATTTGTGAATACGATAGACAGTCACTCCCATGTTTGTAGTGTGTTACATAAGATATCATCTTAATAGAATGGAAATTATCAAGCTGACTTTGATGCTGCCATATTGTGAGAGCAAGAAAACGGGACCTAAGTCCTACAACCACCAGACAGACACCCAATTCTGCCAAGAACCCACTGAGCTTGCCAGAGGACGCTAGGCCTCTGATGAGACTGCAGCCTTGGCCAACAACTTGATTTCCCCCAAGGGAGATCCTAAGTGGAAGACCCAACTAAGCCACACTCACGCTTCTGACCCATGGAAACTGAGATAATACACGGGTGTTGTTCGTGTGTTCCACAGCAGTAGAAAGTTGATAATCCCATGAAAGAGGCCTCATTGAGGGACAAGCCAGTTCAGGGCTCAGAGAGATGTTATAGGAGTTTCCCCAAAATTTTAACACATGTGAACTTCCTAGGAGAGCTAAGCTCCAACTCTGACCTCATACAGGGGTCTGGCCTGGGACAACAGTATGGCTCTAATTTGTCCATTGCTAGCTCAGCTCCCACACAGAAGGAGCATGCAGTTGTAATGGGGAAGGAGGGAGGGAGGAAATAGGATCCACATATCCTTCCCCCACGACATTTAAATGGTTAAAAAGCACAATTTAGGAGAGACAGGTCTCCTCCCACTACCCTGATATGCTTCAAAACCAAGATATTTGTACGGCTCCTCTGCATCTTGAAGGCTGATGGGCTCTTACTTTTCTTTCACAACTTGTTTTAGGAAGAGTAGAATGGGAATGAATTAGGGGCAGAACCAGAAACATCTGTGTCTGGCAGGGCCATGGGATATTTAGCACTCTTAGCAGTAGATACTTGAGGACAAATGATACAATAATGTCCATGGTATATGTAAAGCATTTTAAAAATACAACTGAGCATCAGAAAATCCATTTATTTCATAGTAATCATTATTCATCTGTATGCAATACATCTCCAAAAAATACATTATGCTTTGTACTTACAGCCAAACAGGTGTCATTTGGGTTATAAGTTCGAAACCCGCAGCAATTTAAATTTCTCTGGATGTCATTTCGAGCACTTGCTGTATTGTTCCAACCAACTTCGAGAAGCTGACCCTAGAAAATGCATTAGTATATGCATTAAAATGAGTTATCCCTGGACAAAATGTATAAAGCTAGAGACTGCAACTTTTAATACTGAGAGTATCTAAAATAAATACTCTTTGGAAGACCATTAGAAGTTTTCAAAGGGCAAGAACTGAATCTGCAACAAAAATTAAAGCACTGTGTCTATCCCAAGAATGAAAAGTCTCAATTTTTACATGCATTTTTTAAAAAAGCACTGAGTTCAAAAAATTCTCAGACTGAAACAAGACAAATTTTCCATTGCCCCAGAGATCCTTAGTCTTTTACCAACTAGAGTTTGGAAAGCGTAGTTGTGAGAATGGAATCACAAATGTTTCACTGCATAATGGTGGGGAAAGACTGGGTGAACATCTTTTAGTAGTAGCACTTTTTACCCAGGGAAGGCAAAATTCTACTTTGAGGATGCAAAAAATAGCAACACCTGATGGTGTCTCAGGGCGCCAATCAGCCCCACGAAGGCAATCGGGAACAAAAGATGTTAGGTATGTGGAGTGAAATGCCATTCTGAGCAAGAAGTTATTTTATATTCCAATCATTTCTCCCCCTTTTTTCTTGCACACCCTATGTGGCCTAACAAAGCTGGAGATAAATGCCTTTGCTTACCTGTTGCTCCTCGTTCAGGGCTAAGCAAGCACATGATACAGAAAACTGAACAACGAATACGAGTAAGAGAATAATCATGTACTGAGAACTGAAGTTAAGGCATTTCTTGATACTCTTAAAATAATATAAAATAGAGGTACTGACAACATCAGAATGTACTAGAAGGGATTCAATCAGAAAACAGAACAAATGGCACCTAGAGAAAGTTCAAAAAGAAGACACACGATTGTTATTTTCATTAATATACTGTAGGTATAAGTTCATAATAAAAAATACTAATATTTAACTAACAGCTGATATACCAGAACTTCATTTATATTATAATAAACATTTTTACATGTATAAAACAAGAAATAAGTATAGATAAACATACGTAAGATTTCTTACTATTAAATCTAAAAAAACAATCACTGAAATTCTCAACCAAATATTAACCTTCTAGAAAGGGTCTATAGGTCACTGAATCAGTTCAACGGAACTTTGAATTTGCAACACATAAAGAGGACTATACTGAACTCTCAGAATACACTCTTCACGATGTGAAAAGGAGAAAATGGAAACATATGAACATACAGTAATTTCACTGTTAAGAAACATTCCTAATGTTGATTACACAAAAAATTGTTGTGATTACACAACAAATACACATAGGGCATGCTAGGAGTTGCTGTCTGGCAATTAATTTCCTAATGATAATTCCAAATCCGTTGTAAGTTATCGAAAGAATAATCAATAAAGGTAAGAACAAATTCAATTGGGGTAAAAATTTGGCTTTTAAAAAAGGATACAAAAAAAAGCAACACCTGATGGTGTTTTACAGCTCCAATCAGCCCCACCAAGGCAATCAGGAACAGGAAAATGCCCACTGCAATGACGACGCCGACCACCCGGAGGCTGGAAATCAGCCCGAAACCAATGCCCCATGCGGCGATTCCAATTAGCAACAGACTAACCAACTGCAAAAACAACCAAAAGGGCCAGGGATGGGGTAGGGGAAAAAGGAAAGAGAAACAGGGGAGAAAAACATCAATTTATAGAATAATATCAAGAACATTTTTCAGTATCTTGCAAATGACTGCTCATACTCAATACTAGAATACACCCAAATCTTAGTAGATAATGTTGTTTTAACAAATCAGTCATGCTTTAAAAAAACTAATAATAATCTATGAAATTATTACGGAGAGTCAGAGGTCATCTGGTTTACTAAGCTTTATATGATTTCTCCCTACGCTTTTGAAATAATGGCATATGAAGAACTTATCAATGCCAATACATCTCAGTCCAACATGTTGATTTCTTCACATGGTAATCACTTATGTTTCCTTCAAAGCCCAGTTGCACTGTAACCTTCCCCATCCTTAATAAACTCTGTTCTTTAAATATGGTTCTACTGTTCCCTTGAACACACTCACATTCTGTCGCCAAGCCTGTCTCTCCTGGGAGACTCAGAGCACCTTGAGAATGGGCTCCCATCTTCTTACCTGTCTATATCCCTGAAACCTATCTCAGAACCCAGGCCTTATGAACAGTCCAAAATTTCTCAAGGAACTGTTGAAAATAACTTCTTTAGATGTCATTATGTATTCTATTTGAATTCAGACAGTGAAAGATCATTAAAACTCTTAGGACAAAAACAGTGCAAGAGACTTGCACTATTTTGAGTAAAATGGCATTGTGAGCAAGAAGAAATTATTTTACATTCTAATCATTTACTCATAAAATAAAATCAAGTGAAGAGGTAAGTGAAACTTACCTGTAAAACTCAAAGTTACAATTACTTCTTTAAAAGAGCAAATAAAGAGCATGCCTTAGAAAGATTATGATGAACTGATAGAAGATAAAGCTCAAACAGGTATGTGGGAGGGGTGGGGTCGGTGTTGTGGGGCAGGAAGGAGACAGCATCTTCAATTCAATTGGGAGCCAACCATTTCTTGGAGCAGGTGACAGTGTAATACAATTGAGAGGAATTAAAATACATAAAATCATAAAATATACTCCTAGCACCATTTCAAGACCCAATAAAATTTGTTTTGAAATATAAATCAACAGTCACTCAAATGGATTTTTATTCAAATATTTTATTTTCCATATGTAAATACAGTTTATTAACACAAATTTTAAATATCCTGGTATCTAAAAATTCTTACACGTGTCGAGACACAAGCAAAGCTGCCAAACATTGACAAATAGGACACCTATTTGTATTTTTATCCATTTATCATAAAGCAGAACTTGAGAAAGAAAGAAACGGTGTGCAGTGTGACAGAACCAAGTTAGGGAGATACATGGACTCGGTGTTCTCCACTGCAGTTATTATACACAAAAAGCTTTTGTCTTCAGAGGTTGAAGAAGAAGGAAGAAATTCTCAAAAACTTTGCCATCCGGAAGTTGCTTGGTCCCTCTCTCGTTTTCTCCAGTTCTCCTATCAGCAAGGCCGTTTGCTTCTGTCTTGTTTTTATCACTTCTCTTACCATCTTCTCAGGACCTCAGGCTATCTTGGACTGAGAAAAAATCTTCTACTCCATCACCAGTGAGCTTATTTCTGACTCTATGGTATCCAAATATAACACATTTCCTTCCACAAGGTATGGAACGAGGGGAGTTGATGAAGGGACAGCCCTTTGCCTTGCCTATACTCAGCATCCTCACTGCATCGTGGGACCCAACACTTCAGATGCTCCACATTTGCAACACATCACAGTAACCTGCTGTATCAGTCAGGGTTAGCCAAAGCAAGAGAACCAATAGGATATATATTTAGAAATAGAGATGTATTTTAAGGAATTGGCTCATGCAGTTGTGGGGACAGCATGTCCATAATTTGTAGGACAAGGACAGCAGGTTGATAATTCAGGCAGGCTTTCTATGATACAGTCTTGAGGCAGAAATCTGTCTTCTTTAAGAAACCTTAGTCTTGGGGTGCCTGGGTGGCCCAGTCAGTTAAGTGTCTGAGTCTTGGTTTTGGCTCAAGTTATAATCTCGCGGGGTTTGTAAGTTCGAGCCCGCGTCAGACTCGTGCTGGCAGTATGAAGCTTGTTTGGGATTCTCTCTCTCTCTCCCTGTCTCTCTGCCCTATACCCCACTCACGCCGTCTCTGTCTCTCTCAAATAAATAAACATTAAAAAAAAAAAGAAGAAGAAGAAGAAAAAGAAAAGAAAGAAATCTTGGGTTTTGTTCTTAAGGTTTCCAACTGATTGGATGAGGCACACCACAATGGGGTAATCTGCTTTACTTAAAGTCAATTCAGTGTAAATGTTAAATCTAAAAAGTGCCTTCAAATCAATAGATACACTAGCATTCAATCAAATATTTGGGCACCATAGCCTGGACGTGACACATAAAATAACCATCACACTTCCCAACTTCAGTTCCTAGGTATGATGCCTATTTCCTAATTCAATTAAATTTGGAAGCGGGTTTATCACTCTCTAATTCTTTGAGTCTTAGAGCCAAAAAGATCAGAAGCATGAATAATAGAATAATTACACTTCTTCTAACCCCCTAGTTTGTTTTTTTTTTTAATTTTTTTTTTAATGTGTATTTATTTTTGAGACAGAGAGAGACAGAGCATGAACGGGGAAGGGTCAGAGAGACAGGGAGACACAGAATCCGAAGCAGGCTCCAGGCTCTGAGCTGTCAGCACAGAGCCCGACGCGGGGCTTGAACTCACGGACCATGAGATCACGACATAAGCCGAAGTCGGACGCTTAACCGACTGAGCCACCCAGGCGCCCCACTAACCTCCTAGTTTTAAAAAATCCTTTTGGGAATCATATCAAATCCTTACTATGTTGATGACATTCTTACAAGTCAAATACTCAGTAACAAATGACTAGTGCTCACTATACGTTAAAGGCCAGGGACAAGCCCTACTAGAACAAAGGTGGGCCAATTTTCTCTGTAAAGGGCCAGATAGCAACCATCTGGCCTTGTGGATCACATAGTCTCTGCCACAACTATTCACCTCTGCTACTGTAACACAAAAGCATCAGCAAATGAATGAGCAGGTCTGTGTTCCAATAACACTTCATTTACAGGTACTGAAATTTAAATTCATGTAATTTTTGTATGCACTAAAATATTACTCTTCCTTTAATTTTTTTCAATCATTTGAAAATATAAACCCATTCTTAGCTGACAGTCTACAATAACAGGCAGTGGAATGGATGTGGCCCATGAGCCGTGGTTTGCGAGCCCTTGCTCTAGAAGTCAGTGTAGGAGAGAATAAAAAATTACAATGGGACAATCTCTTTATAAGACATTTTTATAGGATGGGTCAGAGGGCATAACAATAATCCAAAAAATCCAGATAAATAGAGGAGGCCAAACACTGCAAAGAAATAGTAAAGGAGTAGGTAGTAAGCCCAAAAAATGACCATAGTGTAGAATGGTAGAAAAAGAGAATGAATATTATTTTATGTGGCAAAAGATGTGACTAAATTAAAAATCTTAAAAGGAGGAGCTTATTCAGGATGATCAGGTTGACCCTAAATGTCATCATAAATATCCTTATAAGACAGACGCAGAGGGAGACACAGAGAGGAGTTGGCCACGTAATGACAGAGGCAGAGAGTGGTGTGGCTCCAAGTCAAGGAATGCTGCCAGCCACCTGAAGGTGAAAGAGGCAAGGAAGAGATGCTCCCCCAGGGCTCTCAGAGAGAGTGCAACCCTGATGATGCCTTGACTTTGGGTGTCCGTCTCCTGAACTGTGGGAATAAATGTCTAATGTTTTTAAGCCACCATGTCTGTGGTAGGTAATTCATCAAAGAAGCCCTAGGAAACTAATATGGAACAATTCACACGCCTGGCACTGGACAAGGCAGGAACAACTCGCTTAACAATTACAGAAACCTGCCTAATATTTTGCCACTAATGAAATCCTACCATGCAGCTGGAGAAAAGTGTTCAAGTATCCTTGTCAGCACCCTCCTAGCAGACCAAATCCTTTATGTACAGCAGCAACATCTCAGCAAAATGAGAAAACTGTCTTCTGCTCTCTCAGCTACCAACTTACAGGCTCATTAATAAGAATCTTTTGCCTTTTGAAAAGTAATGTCCACAACTAAAAGAAAAGGATACTTTATCACATCTATAAAATATTCCAGGTCTCAGGCTAGGCATTATGCTATTATTGGAAACATTATCTAGAACATTCTAGTGGGTATCTCTGCTCTGATTTTTTTTTTTTTAATAGGGGAAGAAACAGCCTACTCCCTTCTATATAGCTCTCTGTCAAGAGTATTCCTCACCAAGTTTACTCTCTGTGTCTCTAACATAGTTGTCAGTTTATCCCTATAACAATACAAAGCACTCCTCCTTTAAGAACATTGAAGAAAGTATATCAGTTCCCTATTGTCACTTTAACAAATTACTACCAGTCTAGTCGCTTAAAACAACACATATTTATTCTGCTGCAATACTGGAGCTCAGAAGTCCAATATGGCTCTTACTAAGCTAAATTACAGTGTCAGTAGGGCTGCATTCCTTCTGGAAGCTTTTGGGGCGAATTCACTTCTTTGCCCCTTCCACCTTCTAGAAGACACATGCATTCCATTGCCTGTAACTCCTTCCACCACCTTCAAAGCCAGCAGTGCAGCATATTCAAACCTCTCAGACTACAACCTATTTTTTTCAGCGGGTCTCTTTCTTGGAGGATAGCCCTCCTGCATCCCTCTTATAAGGGCCTTTGTGATTACACAGGGCTTTCCCAGATAATCCAGAATAATCTCCCCATCTCAACATGTTTAATGTAATCACATTTCAAAGTTCCCTTTGCTATGTAAGGTAACATAGCAACCCATATCCAAAGATTAGGATGTACACCTTTGGGGGCAGAGGGATAATATTCAGCCTACCTTAGAGGGTTCTGGGATAATGGGCAACCGAGCTACCATAGAATCTTTCCTACTACAAATACTTTAAAAAGACTGAAATTCAATAAAAATTATTGAAAAAGATTATAATATTTTGTTTAAATATGTAGCTGAGCACTAAAAAACTATGGGAAAGTCCTACAGGCCAGAAAGGAAGGGAAAATGGAAACTCAGACTGTAAGCATACAACTGGTAGGGGGTGGGCAGGTGTTCCTGGATGGGAAGGATAGAAACGAGTTCCTAGATCAGAAGAGTCCCTAAAGAGGAGGGACTTGGGTTTCAAACCAGGCAGGACTGGGAAGTGAAACTAAAGACGCTAACATAATGAGGTCTTCCAGAAAGCTATATTTTCAGGGCAAGCAGTTATAGAAACTGTACCACCACATCCAGGAAGACAGCAAACAATTTTGAGTCCCTTTAAAAAGCTTTTTGTAAAAAAGAGAAACTCCAAGCTTAGAGTCTGTAGTCTAAATGTATGGAGTCTCAATGTCACTACCCAGACGTGCAGGAAGCTTCACGCCAAGCAATCCAGATAAAAGCTCATCACAGGCAGTGATGGTATTTAGGGAAAGAAAACTCACAGAAGCAAATTCAAAATGATTCAGGGGGAACATCTGCAAGTCCTAGCCCTCACACCATTCCCAGGGAAAAAAGTAAAAACTTTGTTGTCAAAAATCACAAAACACGTAAGAAAAAAAAAAAAATCTACCACTAGAGAGATACAACAGACACAGCAAAAGAAGAATTAGAGTCCCCAAGAAGTTGAGGTACTAGAACTAACCAAATGAGACTAAAATTATTATTATTATTTTTTTAAATATTTTAACGTTTATTTATTTTTGAGAGAAAGAGACAGAGAGTGAACAGGAGAGGGACAGAGAGAGAGGGAGACACACAATTGGAAGCAGGCTCCAGGCTGAGCTCTCAGCACAGAGCCCGACGCGGGGCTCGAACTCACAAGCAGTGAGATCATGACCTGAGCCGAAGTTGGGGCTTAACTGACTGAGCCACCCAGGTGCCCCTAAAATTATTATGTTTAAACTGACTAAAAAGATAAAAGAAGAAATAAAAACAATATGAACAAAACAAAACCATATTTAAAAAGAGAGACTGGAAAAAGAGCCAAACAGAGCAAAGTCAAAGAAAGTAGGAAGAAGAAAAGCATATTATAAGAAGGATAAATAAAGCTTTATTAAAAAAGGAAAAAAAAAAAAAGGTGACAGGCATTCAGCAAAATTATTTTCTAAGAATGAGAACAAGAGTAAATTCTCCCAAATTTCCTTAACTGATAAAGAATAGCCATCAAAAACCCAAGGCAAAAATCATACTCCATGATAAAACCTGAGAAACTTTCCTTCAAAATTCAGGAATAAAACCAAGGTGCTATCACCCCTTCTATTCAGCATTGTAATGGAGATCTTAGACAACTGAGTAAGCCTGAGCACTGAACACAGATGAGAAGGAAACACAGCTCTCGTTATCCATATTAACAGGAGTATCCACATGGGAAATCCAAGAGACTGCAAATATTAAAATTGGTAAGATGAGAAAAGTTGCTATAAATAGGACCAATATACAAACATCAACAGTGTGCTCATGCATTGCCCCAAATTTTTAATGTATTTTTTCGGAGGTGATCTGTAATAGCCCTGCAAATATCAGGTACACAGAAATAAATCTACCAAAAGTATTAAAGACCTTCATGGAGAAAATTATAAAATTAATTGAAGAACATAGTAAACTAAAATGAAATGTAACATGTTCATGGGTAGGAACGCTGACTATAATAAAGTATCAATTCACCTCCAATTTAGCCTACAAATTCAATGTATTTCTAGTCAAAGCTCAATAAGGTTTGTTTTGGATAGAACTTTATACAATGATCCATTAATTTACATGGAAGAATAAATGTCACCAAAGGGCTAGGAACATTTTCAAGCTTAAGTAGAAAGGCTATAGCTGTTGTACTCTTTCTCAGCCCGGCTGCACTGTCACCAGCACTATGCATAAGAAATGCTCTTAGTGGCAAATGGAACTGACTTTGTCAGTGCTTACAAGGAACTGTCCCAGACTCTTTTTTGTTGCTTTCACCACACTCTGCAAAACCTGACCCTGACTCTACATCTTTTGGGCATGTTTTATTATTTTTTTTAATTAGTAAAATTAAACATATAAATAAAACTAAAAAAACCAAATAAGTTACAAATCCAAACAAGTATCACAACTTACTGTAACAGTTTGGAAATTAAAATCAAGTCGTTGACACAAAACTAAATAAGCCAATAATCTGGGCTTGGAAGGAGATAGAATTCCAAATAAGTAGGGAAAGAGTAGTCTTTAATTAATAGCCCTATGACAATTCCCTGCCCATTAAAACAAACAAACAAAAAATAGCAGTAGTCCCTACCTAATACCATAGATTTAAACCCTAAATATAAAAGGCAAAACTTAAAGTTTTAGGAAAAAATAGAGAAAACTGTTTTGACTTTGTGGTTAAAGAAAAACTTCTTAAACACAACGCCCCCAAAATCAAATATTATACTAATGTAATGTTTACTATGTGCAAGGAAGTATTCTAAGTGCTTTACATAAAGCACTTAGTACTCTAAGAGGTAGGTAATACTGTTGCCTCCATTTTCCAGATGGGGAAAGTCATGCACAGAGATGTGAAGTAACTTGCCCAACGTTACACAGCAAAGAGGAGACAGAACTGGGGATAAGAGGGGATCTGAAGCCAGAGGCTGTATGGCTGTGGATTCTGTGTTCTTACCTATCACACTACACCTGATGTGAAAATTTAAAACTTCTACATGATAAAAAAAAAAAAAAAAACACCAGACAACTTCGGAATAAGCCTAGGACTAGAGGATATTTCCAGCACATAAATATTAAAGAATACCTGCAAAACAATTTAAAAGGACAAAAAGCACACTGTAAAGTAGCCAAAGGCAATGATAGGCAATCCACCGAAGAAGAATCCAAAAGGCAATTAACACGCGGAAGACGTTAAATCACATTATATATCAGGAAAACAAAAATTAGAACAACAGGATACCATCTCACATGCAAAAATTAGGCCTGATGACACTAATGATGTGGAGAGTCTAGAACTCATTTAAGTCAAAGTGTAAATTTTTGTAGTCACTTTACACAACAATCTGGCAGCACCTAGGAAAATTAAAGAAATGTATCCCTTACTAAACCAGCAATTCTGCTTCTAGATTAATACCCAAGAGAAATACCCATGTCCCCAACTAGACATCATACATCAGGATTTTCCTGCAGTCTTGTTTGTCACAGTAAAAAATTGAAAACAACCTCAGAGACCATGAATATGACATTCATAAACTCTAATGTGATCACACAGTAGAATACAAATGATTTTAATCTATTTCTATTAAATCAATAAGTTTCAAACAGAAAAGAAATGAAACACATTACATAAATACTGATAAGACATACCACTTCATCAATTTTCAAACACATAAAAAGCCACCGCATGTTCTTTGTGGTTAATAGTTAAAATTGTCATAAGTATATAAACATGGATGGAAATGACAGATGTTGATTTTAAAATAGTGACTACTTTCAAGAGGGGAAAAATGGAAAAGGGAATGGAGTGATCCTTTACCTGTATTGTAACACCGAACTTCTTTATTTATTTTTTATTTTTTTGATGTTTATTTTTTGAGAGAGACGCAGAGTGAGAGTGGGGGAGGGGCAGAGAAAGGAGACACACAATCCTAAGCAGCCTCCAGGCTCTGAGCTGTCAGCACAGAGCCCAAAGGAGGGCTCGAACCCACAAACCAAGAGATCATGACTTGAGCCAAAGTCAGACGCTTAACCAACTGAGCCACCCAGGCACCCCTGTACTTCTAAACAAGAGGGAGATGTGGCAAAACACTGGCATCTGTAGCTTGTTGGGTTCACAAGAGTCTACCATATTTTCTGTGCACATGAAATATTTCCTAATTTAAATGAGCCTTGAAAATCTAACATCCCCTTTCTTACCAGGGCACCAATTCTCAATTCTCCTGCTGTGCCTTCCTTTGTAAATTGTTCTAACTTGCCTCATCAAGCCTTTGTTCCCACTATTCCTCAAACACAGCCACATAAATCAAGATATTCTCATTCATTTCTCAAATATTTCACATTAATTTTCATCTGTGCACCTTCAAGTACTGTCCACATTCTATCCTGTAATTTGCTTCCGTTTAGGAAAAAGGAAGGCTTTAAAACAACGGTGGTATATACTTGAAAGCAGTAGCCAATAATTTGTTGAATCTTCCCTTGTTTATAACAGAAAGCAACACTCTAGATCTGTCACACTTGGATGATCTCATGTGTGAAAATGACACCACACTATCTCCCCTTCCTGTATCCAGCTCTCAAGCACAGGCATGTTGACACACACACATACATCCTCATCTGTAAGATGGAAGAGACCATAGATTTAACTGTCCAATCCAAAACAAACTTTGCAGTTATGACTATACTTTGGCCAAACATAAACTTAATTGGGCTAGTCAATTTTCTGATAACCCCCAAAATATGTTTGTTTGTTTTAATTTTTTTTTTTTTTTACATTTATTTATTTTTGAGAGACAGAGCACAAGCAGGGGAGGGGCAGAGAGAGAAGGAAACACAGAATCCGAAGCAGGCTCCGAGCTGACAGCACAGAGCCCGACGCAGGGCTCCAACTCACGAACCGTGAGATCATGACCTGAGCCAAAGTCGGACACTCAACGGACTGAGCCACCCAGGCGCCCGTTTTTTTTTTTAAATAAAATAATTGAAAACAATATAAACGTTTTGTTCTGTGTGGCTGGTGTTTCTAACACATTGTAACACAAAGCCCTCAATATACACAATTTTTTTTACGTAGAAATAGCACCCAAAGATTTATGATATGGCTTTAATTAGATTTGCTTATAAGCGTTTCTTTGACTTACTGAAAAGAAGCCCTTTAAAGATAGTAATGCAACAATTTATTTCTGAGTAGTGGTAATTATATGTTATGGTTGGTTTGTAATTTTGAAGAGAATAGGACTGGATGAAGTCTTCCAAACTAGTGATCTAAAAATTATTGATTCCAATAAAATTAATTCTAACTGTATAATTAAAAAGCCTAAGTTTGTCACCAGAACTTGGTAGACAAAGAAACTGCAAGAATCCTTTGTTCAATAATAACAAGTTTCCTTATGAGACCAATTGTAATAGAAAGTAAATTTAGATCTATAACAAATAGTTTCCTTCGCATGGGAGACAGAGTACTGATAAAAACAGATTATGGATCCGTTAAGTCCGCAATAGCAATGTTTTTATGAGCAGGAAGCACCAACCCTTCCTGTTTTCTCTTTAAAACAAAGAAAAGTACATCACATAAAAAGAGCTTCTAGAAGAGAGATTAGATGAGCTATAATGGAAAAGCCACACCAAAGCAAGATTATAAAAGTATCTACAACTGGCATGACTTCCCCAACCAAGTCCTAAAAGGAGGAGGTGGTGGGAGAACCAGTAGTCCACACAGGGATGGATTGTGAGGAAGGAAGCAACAGGAGGGTGCTAGCGGAAGGGAAAGCAATTCTCAACCAGGGCTCACAAGAGAGCACAAACTCACAGAACAGTGAGGCACAAAGCTACCTGGCCAGTGACATATCCCCTTCCTTAGAGGTGATAAATCAGAATGGCTAAGTCACACGCCCAACGACACAGAGTAGAGCTTTCTGCTTGGTGCATTTTTTTCTCCATATCATAGTGCCTAGCATTATATTTAGGTAATTATTAACACTGAAATATAATACTGAAGACAGTATTATACTGCATAAGATGTACTTCTTGCTTTGTGGCCAGATCGTTACGGGTTTGTACAGTATCTCTTTAGCTTACTCCTTATGAGACCTGACTGCACAGCCATGTATAAAAGAACATGTATAAAAGAAAAAAAAAAGGGAAGTCTTCTACTCACAGGATTTTTCTATTAGTTAACCACCAAACGGTAGCTTGTTCATTTTGTGCTTTCTATTTTCCTTTTACCCAACCTAGAAATGTTGTCACATAGGCCTACTTTCACACAAAAGCACACAGTGCATCGCCCAGAGTAGAGGGGCAAGAGTAAAAAGTCTATCTTCAACATCACTGCAGCAGGTAAAATTGTTTATAACTAATAAACATGTACTTGTACACTTCTGGATACATGCAATGCCATTACAGAACAAGGAAAAAAATACATTGTGTATAATGTTCTTTGTAATCTAGCTTAGGTTTGTGTTGAAGTACTAAAACAAAACACTAAGCTTTTCGAATGAGGGAGCTGCTAGAATATTCTAGAATTAGGAATAGAAGAACCAAATTACTGCTCAGAAGAGGAATGACCTCTGTAATGGACACATGTTGCCTTTATAAGCCAGCACATTCATCCCTTGTAAACCGTTTTTTTTTTTTTTAATGTTTTTTAATGTTTGTTTATTTTCGAGAGAGACAGAGTGTGAGTGGGGGAGGAGCAGAGAGAGGGAGACACAGAATCTGAAAAGGCTCCAGGCTCCAAGCTGGCAGCAAAGAGCCCAACATGGAGCTGTAACTCATGAACCAGTGAGATCATGACCTGAGCCGAAGTTGGCCACTTAACTGACTGAGACACTCAGGTGCCCCACCCCTTGTAAACCTCTTAATCATAGTATTTCACTGGCTCCATCTGACCAGTACCGGTGGCAGAGACAGACAACATAGGCCTATCAACCATGGTTGTTCATCCTCCTGTCCACAGTTACTGGTCCATGGGATGGGTCCATAAACCAATAGGGATATTGAAAGAAAAAAAAAAAAAAATAATAATGAGTTTCTCCGGCACAGTAAGTTACAAGTACAATTAAAATTGAGGGGTGCCTGGGTGGCTCAGTCGGTTGAGCGGCCGACTTCGGCTCAGGTCACGATCTCGCGGTCCGTGGGTTCGAGCCCCGCGTCAGGCTCTGGGTTGATGGCTCAGAGCCTGGAGCCTGCTTCCGATTCTGTGTGTCCCTCTCTCTCTGCCCCTCCCCCATCCATGCTCTGTCTCTCTCTGTCTCAAAAGAAATAAACGTTAAAAAAAAAAAAATTTAAAATTGATTCTGCCAGTGGCCATCTTGGCACATGGTAAGATCTTCAAAAAGAATGTAAGCAAGCTGAGCTGAGAAGTAGATAAAAGGAGCAAGAGAGTTCTGACCTTTTCTGATCCCCTTGGTCAAGCCATACTTGACAATCCAACTCCTGGATGTCCCAATTCTATGTATTATTTCAAGAATTTGTGCTCTCTCATCAACGTAGTCTTTAAAGCTCATCTATAACACATCAGGAATTCTGGTTAACACAAGCTTCATCTTGCAAATGTTTATCGTAAGTTTTTTCATACCTCTATACTTGTAGAAACTTTGCCTTCACAATTGAGACCACCTTCCCTACCTAGACTAAATCATTCACCTTGAATGTAGGCTTTAAAAAAAAATGAGCCCTTCCTTTTTAGCTGAAAACACCTCCCTCCCAAAAACTCTTTAAGGACAAAACAAGAAGGTAAATCAATGATCCAGAAAAATGCCCACAGCATCTTCTTTGTGCAAACACGCTCTCGAGAATTACCAAATTTAACTCCAGCCTAAATTTTATTGCTGAGCAGGTGAGTGGTTGCTTGCACATGGGGAGCAGGGGTTGTGCAGCAGGAGAGAGGGATTACAAAGGAGGATAAGCAAACTGTGAGGGGTAATAGATATGTTCAAGGTCTTGAATGTAGCAATGGGTTCACAGGTATATTTCAAAACTTATCAACTCTATACTGTAAATATGGGCAGCTCATGATATGTAAATAATACCTCAATAAAATTGTCTCAAAAAAAGATACACCTTTCCAAGGAAAAGCATTTTACAGTATCATTATTGTTCTGGAATGGAACAAGTCATAATGCCTGGAGTTGCTGATGTAACTTGGTGAAAAGGAAGAAAGTTACATGCCAAGGATGGCAGGGCAGGAAAACAATGAAGAGTGATGCCTGATAAGATCCTTGAATTGTGCCCCTGCTCTGGACTACACTACCTGCTTCTGGACATCTTACTACATGAAAATAATAAAGCTTACTATTTTAAGCAGCAGTAGCTGGGTTTCTATTACCTATTGCTAATACAGTGGTCTTTGGTCCTTTTTTAAAGCCAGCAATATCAGGCCATTCTCAGGCCAGCTATCTTTTGTCTCTAATCTTAGAATAAAGTCCAAATCCCAGGCTAACAAATCCAAGGATGTGCAGAGCCTGAATTACCACTGGAGGTAATTCATTGGCCACTATTCCCCACCTCCAGCCATACTTCCAATTCTTCCAATGAGCCTTCTATACTTTAAGTGCCACACAAGCAAGGCACATGTTTTTTCTGATATTCCTAGCACCTGGCTAAATGCCTGGTACAGAAGAGGTACTTAAAATACACTGCTGAATGAGAAAGAGCTCATGATAGCGCTCATTATGTTTTAAGGACAGGCAAATGCTTAGTCCCTAACCAATACAGTATTTGGGAGAAAGAAATTTAGCTTAATGATGTTCCAGATTATCCTTTCTCTATATAAGCTATAAAAAAGATTTTCATTGTTTCATCAAATATCCACATTTCAAAATGAGATGCAAAGAAAAATGTGAATTGTTTCCAAAATATTTCTAGTCACTTCCGCATTTTTTTAGCATCTGAATTCTATGTAAGTGAACTGCTTTAAGGATGAAAAAGGAAGATAGAACATTTGAAAAGAACTGGATTCGATTCTGTAGTTAAATTATTCAAAAATGGTTTGTCAGCACTAAAACAGGAGAGAGGTTGTGATGGTAGCAGAGGATGAGAAATTCAAAACAGTAATAAGGTTCAGAGGGACTATACCACCAAAATGTACCCCCCACCCAGACATATAAAGAAAGCAAAGGCCCCAGACTGTCTTCCCTGTTCATGCTTCAACATTCACAATGAGCAATTACACTTGAACGCTCAATTCTCCCTCTGAACTTCTGCCTAATACGGAAAACTGAAGAACAACTCAGCTATGGATGATCAAGCATGTGTTTCTACCATGCCAAACATCTGGATAGAAATCTGAAGATTCTATAAATAATCTAGATATTGCTAAATATCCAGACATTTAGTGTTGAAGCCAAGACCTCAGTTCTCTGTGTCATTTTCATTCTTCAAATGACACAAAGAAGCCTGAAGTGCATTTGTCACATATTTTTCTTCCTTATGTTCTCCCTGGTGCCAAGCAGATTTTATACTTACCAGGCACAAAATAACATATAGTTATTATATAATATCTGCTAAGAAATGATATAGAAGGTATCAAAAGTAAGGGATCCTGACTTATCATGTTCCAAGGATCACAGTTTGAGGCGGCGCTCACGGCTGCCAACCAAGTTCCAACTGTATCCTACCCCTTCCTTCTCTGGAGCAGTTCTGGGAGACAAGAAATAGAGTTATGGAAGCAAGAACCCTGCAATGACTCCTTCATTCAATTAACTAAATGTCAACTATATGTCAAGGCTGTGTTGGGCACCCAGGAAAGGAAAAGTGATTAGGACCTTGCCCATACTGCTGAGAGGTACACAGTTGATCATATGAAAAGGAGGAGGGCAATTGCTCTTTCCAATGATTCCACTGATCAATTCTAGAATCAAGTCTTAGTCCTCATCTTACTTAACAGCATTTGACACAGATGTTCAATTCTATCTCCTTAAAAAGATTTGCACTTGGTTTCTAGGACACCAACCTCTACCAGGTTTTCCTCTTACCTTTTCTGGCTTCTTTCCTGGCTCCTGAAACTCTTACTAGGAGTGCCCCTGGATCAATCCACAGATAAGTGCTATTCTCCCTCTAACCTTACTAACTTGTGGATGTCATCCAATATAATCTCTAACTACCATTCTCTATGTTGATGGCTCCCAGGATTTAAACTTCCAGCTACTTTTCTCCCCTGAACTGCACTGTTGGTAGTCTAACTGCTACCTGACATCTCCATTTGGGTATCTGATTGGCCAATCATATCTAATACTGAACCCCTTATTTTCCTCCCAAAGCTTTCTCCTCCCACAGTCTTTCCATTCCTATTAATAGAAGATCCATCTTGACAGTGGCTTAAGCCATAAATCATGAGTAATCCACGACTCCTCTCTTTCTCTCACACCTCATTCCAAACCATCAGAAAATAATGTTGTTCCATTGAGATTATACTGGTACACCTCTCGCCTGAATTACTGCAGTAACCTTACATATGATCTCACTGCTTCCATTGTTGCCCTCTATCATCTATTCCCAATTCAGTAGCCAGACAATCTTTTAAATGAAAATCAGGCCCAAAGCTACCAATGGCTGCCCATTTCATTCTGCATAAAAGCTCTCATCCTTCCAGGGTTCTCAAGGCCCTTCACAATCTTCACCTCAGACCTTCTCTGACTCACATCCTGTACCACTCCACCCCTGGCTCATTCTGTCCCAGTCACAATGGACTCGTCTCTGTCCCTTACATAAACCAGGAATGCTCCTCTTAGTGGATCTTTTTCAAAGTTCCATCCATCTGAAACACTTTTCCTCTTTGTCTTTCATCACTTTCATCACTTCCTATTTCCTATTTGTGTTTCATCACTTTCAAATCTTTACTCCAGTGCTGTCTTCCCAAGCAGACTAATCCTGGCCATATATTAAATATGTACTTATCCCCCCCTACCTATCCACTGCCTCACCACTCTTCATTCCTCTTACTCCATTTTTCTCCACAGCACTTGCCTACCTTCTCATAAGATATATAATGTATTTACTTATTTATCATCTAACTTTGTCCCATAAATAAAAGACCAATAAAGGCAGCACATTTCGGTTTGTTTTGTTCACTGCTCTTGATGCTCAGTCGGTATTTATTATTGGAATGAATAAAGGAAAGAAAATTATTTGGTTTCATCTTGTATTTATATTAGACTAACAGTATATTAGACTAGTAATGTGAAATCCCTAGCCAACTATGATTTACAGTCCAATTTTAGAGGAAGTGTATTTGTTCATGGGAAACGTTACAGGAAAACCTGAGTAGTAGTATATGAAAGGTTGGCCAACAGTAGAGGAAAAAAGAGTATTTCAAGAAACACATTAGATTCTATGTTGGATATATAAATGTAATGCCTACTTAATATTATTTTGTAACCCAATGCTAACTTCCACGTTTTAAAATATTTCGCTGTCTTCTAGATTTAATTTTGACCAAATTATCATTTTTATGAAGTTTTCATTAGGTATGTCTTACTCCTGGTGAAAAGGGGGCAGCCAATTCTCTCAATTCGATTCAAGAAGTATTTGAAGAGTATAGCCTCTGTGTTTAAAAAAAAAGAAAATGCTACACACTGAAGGATCCAACAAAGGAAAAGCGATGATCTCTGCCAACAACAACAACAACAACAACAACAAACGGTTAATGGTTAGCTGGGGTAAATAGCAAACACAAAGCAATCTACAATATGGAGAGTAGGTATGGTCAAGGGCAAAGACAGAGTAAAACAAAATCTTACATTACTGACTCTCAGCCTTCAGTGTAATTTAGAATTAGGTAGGAAGTTTTAAAAAGGTTTAAAAAAATAATCACATGCCTTCCCTCTCTCCTGGATCTGACTGAATTAGTCTGGAGTGGCACTTGAGTATTAAGATACCCAAGGAAAAATTTAAGGAAACAACGCCTTTGAAAAGAAATGAGGCTTTATTCGAGTAACTTTACAAAGACAGGACAAGGTACTATAGGTTGAGGGCAGGGGATCAGCAAAGATGGAAAGGCAACAAAGGGCATTTTGTGTGGGGAATTCTGTGTGGCTGAAATATGTAAAGGGATGCAGACAGGAGGGGTGGGTGGGGAAAGATCTTGAATGCCGTGTTAAAGAATTTGGGTTGATTTCACTAAGAGTTTTCCTCTATTATCACAAATGGGTTTGGGTCATTCATTTCACAGCCATAAAATAATTGGGAGGATAAATTCAGGTGAAGGAAGAGTATCTAAACCTAACCTGCCTTCACCAGTAATCCAAATGTGTTCGAAGTGATAATAGCCCATTTTTAAACCACTTAAAACTGTGTGTAAATCAAGCCACTGACATACTCAAATCTCACTTTTCGGATTTGGGCTGAAATGCAATTTTTCCCAAAATGAATTGTTTCTTTTTTTGCAATGCCTCTTGACTCATGTTGTTAAACTTTACGAAAGTCAATAACCTCACTTCAAGTGAGAAATGGCATAAATAGCACATTTGGGTTACCATTTTTAAATCGAAAGTTGGGAAATTTTACAAACGCATTTGGCACAAAGGCAGACTATAAATATCAGCACAACAGCATCATGTGAAAAATCTCAGGTTTTGTCAACAGTGAATCATTTTTAAATTCAAAACGCAAGAAAATATTCAGCAACCATGTAACCATTTTAAATTCATTCAGCAGTGTGAACAGGAACACAGGGAGAAATCACATACACCTAACCACACATTAAAATATGAAACAGGAATAATTTGAAAACTGACGCTCCGAATTTTGAAAAATGACAAGTGTCATCATTTGAAAGTAACAGCAATACATAGGTTTTTCTTTGGCTGCGGTGCTGGTGGCATTTATTTTAGAGTTAAGACTGAACAAAATTATAGTTTTCCAGCACCCTGATGACCAGAGTGACTAAAAAAAAAAAAAAAAAAAAAAACATACACAGGTTAATCATTCCATATTTACACCTACTGTGCTTCCATCATTTTTTCCTTACAACTGAAAGATTAACATTACTATTTTCAGGCCATGAACTCATGCCTCCATAGAGTCTGCTTGAGTCAACACTAACTACCCTTAAGTGTTAGAAACCCCAATAGCCTAAAAATATTTTCATCATCACACGCAGGTTTGTAATTCAGAAATTTAAAATAAACTTTTTCCACTTGAGGCTGGAACAACTTTTTTTTTTTTTTTTGGCTTTCTGTAGTACATCCAAAGCGTTTGCCCACATTTTTCCATTTTATCCTAAAAACTCATTGGGAAGAGTGAAAAATATCATCACCAGTTTATAAATGGAAACACTGAAGCTCAAATAAAGTGAGCTGTTTGCCCAACGATAAATTCCAAGCAAGTTGTAGAGTTGGTATTTAGACTTACGTTTTCTTCCTGAATCCCTTTTTCTCCCTATAGACTGTATAGATATATTTTTTATCTATAAATATGGTATGTTTTATCTATTTTAAGACAATACAATTTCCGAGAGAGAAAGAGGTAAATCATTGTAATTCAGTGTCTTAGAATGGATGTAAATCAGTATAATTTTTGATGCTGTATGGAGATTTTTCCCAAAGCAACCAAAGGTATAGGGAAAAAAAATTGCAAAAAATAAATCAATAAAACAAACTTGGAAAGAATTTAAAGAATGAATATGGAAAAAGAAACAAACTCCTGAAATGACATTTCTCATTTTAAGATTAGTTATTTATGTTCTTTACATTCTCAATTAAAACTATTCATACATGTGCATGTGTATTTTATATATAATATATTATATATATATTGAAAATTAGCACAACTCCTTCAAGCCTCTTCTTCTCTGTTTAGGAAGCACAAGGAGATAAATTATAAATCTTCTAAATGTTAACATATTTTAGTATAACATTTATTTCATATTCTGAAAATTCCCCATAAATCAGAAGTATGATTTTATATATTTTTTTAATTTATTTTTGAGTGCACAAGCCAGGGAGGGGTAGAGACAGGGGGAAAGAGGAACAGAAGCGAGATCTGCACTGTCAGCAGCAAGCCCAGCCGGATGTGGGCCTCAAACTCAAGAACCCCGAGATCATGACTTGAGCCGAGTTGGACACTCAACTGACCAAGCCACCCAGGCGCCCCTTATAATTTAAAAAAGTTGTTTTTCATGATTTGTCAGAACATTTCCAACCAAAATTATTTTCTAATAAACCATGAAAAATAAAATAGACCATTTTCCCAAAGTAGCTCTCATTTGCATTTATATCCTAAGCACTATGAAAAAGTTTCACACTCTTTCTATGTTTCCCTGACTCTATTACAGCTTCTTCCCTTCCCACTTCTCTAATCCACAAAGATGTCTCCTAGTCCTAAATTTTACGTCAGCTAACGTCAGTCCCTCCCTTACATCACATTTAGTTTTCCCACTTCACGAATCCCAATTAGATCCTGTTTTCACAGAATTGGTATTTGCCTTTGTATGTGTTTATTACCTCTCAATGTTCTCAGCGGGATATACACGAGGCAAATTTATTCACTGAACAAAGCTCCTGAGGTCATACGGAAAAAAAGTACATTTTAAAAAACGAGGCTTCACAAAGCACATTAATTTTAAAGCCCAGTCTGGTTCACTGCTGTCTTCCCAGGCTGAGAACAGTGCCTGTTATAAATAAATAAATATTTACTGAATGAAGAAATGTTCAGTTACTTTAATACGAAGTTCTGAAGCAAGCCTTTCTTTTTCTCATAACACCATGAAAATGCAGGGAAGAGAACTCGGCTTCTCCTCTTCCTACCATATCTATAAACAGTTTATATTCACTACACTAACTTAAACTTATTCAAAGCTAGGGATCCTATTGATTTAAAATGACCCAACCATAAATAACAACAAAAATCAACTGTTGTTCCATTGGCTAGTGATCAGAAGTCCAAGACAGGTTCAGGGGAAGTTCCTTCCAAGCTATTTCAGTGACATGCATTCTGGTCTGATCATGAATTCTGCTCTCAATTTAGGCTCACCAGCAGGCCACTTGAGCATGTGGACAGTTGGGCTTGTAGAGTCTTAAGTTCCTCAAGAAAATGCTTCAACACAAAAGCAGGCCATGGCCTTTACACCTGCCACTCCCGTATGCAATCCTGATCTTACTAACACTTTCAGGAATGATCTCAGACTCATCCTGCAACTTTGCGCCTATTTTAGAGGTAGTTACCCTGGTGGGATTGGAACCTATGAAAGGTCCACCTAGTTCCACCTTAGAAGGAAATGTCTCCTCAGTCTTCACCCTCAATCCTTCACCCTCAATCCACCCTCAACCTCAATCCTCAATCCTAACTACTTCACATTTCTCATCTTAAAATGTTCCAAGGAAGATATGGAATCTAAATAATAGTAGTGGCTATTGTCAGCATCTATTTAAGACCTGGTCCAACTTGTAAGTCTCATTCACCTCCAATTTAAACTGCTGAACTTACTTAAGCTTGTTCACAATGCATAAAGAGTAGACACTAATTCATCTTAAGAAATGCCCGTTTTATCTAAAAAGTCTAGGATTTAATAGGGTGCTAACTATTATATAGCCTTGTGACTTCTAATTAAGGTTTACTACATAACTATTAAAAATCAATAGAATACATTCTGAAGGCCAATAAGTTGGAATAGATATAAAAATCTTAAAATGTTCCTTTAGATCACCTTTCTCCTTGCTTTCCTGATACACACTAAATACAACCAAAAATGATATATCTTGAAAACAACTAGACTTAAAAATAACTTGTCTTTTAACATGTATATATAATATATATTATACATATATATGTGTATATAGATATAGATATACATACATAGATTGCACATTAATTTATATAGGCCCCACAGCCAAGTAAGCATGCAAAGAAAACTTTCTACTGTGTGTAAGCAGATATTATAAGACTAAGTGTCTGGGGAACAGGTGACCAAATCATGGGGAGAGGGCGAAAGTCAGGGCACAACATGATGAATTTGAATAGCAGGCCATTCATGCCAAGAAAAGAAAATACCTGGAGAATTGGTCAGCACTTACTTAATATACAGTCAATAAGATAAGCATGCTTCAAGCAAGACAAAGGTGAATTTTGGTCTGAAACTTGACATGGTTCTCCAATTACAAGGAGCTGAATCACCAGGTGTTTTACAATTTTTCTCCCAAGTCTACTATCTGTGACCATGTTGGTTAGATTCCTACTAACTAACCAGAAAAGCATACTTGATTCCACTGTCTTGCCTTCAAAGCTTTGCAAGCATGTTCATGTACAAAGGAACATTAATGGTAAACCAATCCAGCCTCTCTCTCCTGTTGGTGACCACAAGGCAGCCTCTCCATTCCTAGGATGTAACCTAAGCTTGCACAGATGGCCTAGCTCGCTGCTAATACAGGAGAACTGGGTTTGTTTTCAGGGTGGGTGCTGCAAACCAGCAGGTGTATTTATAGAAGGGAGATAGACTATGATGGAGGGATGATGACAGAAGAGGAAGTTTCTTCCACCTGGGAGAGAAGCCTGTGGAAAGATCTGGATCTCACAGCCTAGGTTCTATTCCTGACTTGCCAACTTATTAAAACCCTTTTTGGTCTGTTATCTCATGTTTAAGATTTACACAATGTCCCTTGCCTCAGATGGCTGTCAGAATGAGGAATGAAATCATGAATGAAGACCTGGGCTGTGATAGGCAATCAATAAACGGCAACTGCTCTCCCATTCTCCATTCGTCCAGAATTGCACCTCAAAAATCACAGAGGTAGACTGCACCATTAAAACTAAAAGGCCCAAGCTTATTAGCAGAGAAAGGAATGACTTGGATGGAGGCTTGCTTATTTACTGGAGGATTTTGCTTAAAATGGAGTTAGGATATTAATAAATCGGGAGACCACATGGAAAAAGCATCCAGTATGAACAAACTGACAAAAAAAAAAAAAAAAAAAAAAAAAGGCATCCCTTTATGTAAGCACGAAACAAACTTCGGAAGCTGCGGATATCCTGTGAACCTACTCGGTGACCTCAATTTAAATCACAAGAGCACGGAGAGCTAACCAAGATGCACACCATCCATATGCCGCCTTGTCAGTTTTAGATCACGCTATTTTTGCAAAACTGTCCTCAAACCTGAGGCTGCTCTCCCGCCTCCAAACCCGCCCCAGACGGGGTTGGAAGCCAGGAGCGAGTATCAGAAGGGATAGGGATGGGAAAGTGGAAAGGTCTGGTCAAAAGGCAGAAAAACAAGGCGGTGGGTGAGGGGGCGGGGTAGAGCAATGTGGCAGAGACGCGGCCAGTGAGCCAGAAAGACGGCGGCTTCACAATGAGGGAAAGGAAGAGACTGCGACAAGAGCCGGCTCCTGGTCTCCGGCGGGGAGTGATGGTGAGGTCAGGGGCGCGCAGAGCGTGGGAAGACGGGAAGGGGTGCGGAATGAAGTCAGAGTCGCTGGTCAGGCAGGGGAACCAAGGAGCAACCGAGCAGGTGCAAAGCCCGCAGGCGGGGAGGAACCGGTTCAGGGTACTCACTGTGTACAGCAGGTTGAGAGCGCACAGGCAGTTCTTGGAACACGCGAAGCCCCCGCAAACCATCTTGGAGCCTGTGGTTGCCGAAATCGCAGGTAAACGAGGCTCGGGCGGAGCCTCCGGAACAGCCTCTTTGTCCTTGCCTTAGAGGCCTGGCCGAGGCCGGGGTGGGAGGCCTGGGCTGCGGCTGCAGTGCGCTGCGCGCCCGCCGCGGCTCGAACCCGCTCTGGAACCTGCGGCCGCAGCAGCTGGAGCCTGAGCCCGAGCCCCGCCCAGCACCCCCGCCTCGCCCCGCGCGCTGATTGGCCGCCGGCAGGGAACAAAGGTAGAAATATGCAAATAAATGCGCTCCGCCTGCCGGCAGCCGGGAGAGGCTAGACGGCCCGGGGCCGAGGGGGAGGGGGTGGAGGCCGTAGGGGACCTAGCTCGAGGCCAGACCGTGTGACAGCGGCCTCCCTGTCGTTTCCTGGGGAGCAGGTGAGGAGAAGAGGGCGGGGCTCGACGGAGATCCACGCTGGCAGGGAGAAATATGACAGCACCTCTCGGTTCTTGGCCCTGGTGGATGACGTGGCACCATTTTGAATGAGATTTTAAAATTAAGCACCTGGCCTTGTTTGAAGGAAGGCAGGAATAAATGGAGAAATAAATAAACGAATGTGAATGATTTAAAAGAGAGAATGAAGTGGGGGGAAATAAAAGGAAGGAAATAAGGGAAGGAATAAAAAGAGAGCGAATTCTCGGCTTCTCTAGGAAAATAGGTACAGTACATGGCCCATAAATGTGACTCCTGTCATGTCAAATTTACCCTACAGGAATTTGCAAATACTGATAAACTATGAATACGTGCATGCCAGAGAAAATCAGGAGAGATTATTTTTGTCTTTCAATACTAAATATCAATAAATTTTTCTTTTTTTCCCAAATAAGAATTGTGAAAAATATTTAAATGATACAGTCTTCACCTCAAGTCAGTCCATTATCACTTTATTGACTGTCTACTGCGGAAATGCATCTTGTATCCTCAGATTTCTCACCTATAAATTGAGATATTATGTTAAGCACTTTTTTGCACAGTGCCTGGCACAAACTAAGTGCTCAATAAGTGTAGGCCAGTATTAGTAGATCTAATAGGCTTTTTTCTTTTAATGTTTATTTATTTTTGAAAGAGAGAGAGCACAAGCAGGGGAGGTGCAGAGAGAAGGAGACACAGAATCTGAAACAGGTTCCAGGCTCTGAGCTGTCAGCACAGAGCCTGAGGCAGGGCTGGAAGCCACAGACGACCTGATCTGAAGTCAGATACTTAACTGACTGAGCCACCCAGCCACCCCAAGACTAATAGTTTTCTAATGCCTGCTGTGTTCCAGGCACCTAAGCTAAGCCAGTAAAGGCTTGGTTGTTTCATAGTACCATCTACCAAAACAGGTTCTTCTAAAGAAATGTTCAGATATTTATATGGAACCTAAAGGTTCATACTGAGTAAATTATGTGATAGCAAATGCTAAATATATGGATTTTTTAAAGTTTATTTATTTATTAGAGGGGAGCAGAGGGAGAGGGAGAGGATCCAAAGCATGCCCCATGCTGTCAGCACTCACAAATGGAATGCTGGGATCATGATCTGAGCCAAAATCAAGAGTCCCACGCTTAACCCACTGAACCACCCAGGTGGCCCTAAAACATATGTTAAGTAGAACACTGCAATTGGTTGAAATAGTTAGTGTTCTTGGAATTTCCTGCTCTGTCTTCTAAGCTCTCCTTACTTCCCCAAATCCCACCACACCAAGAAGGCTCCATCGATTCTTTTGCTTTTGTATTCCACATTAATCTTTTCTGTACACCCCGAAGTATTCCAAAAATCACTCTAGAAAATGACCATCCAACCCAAACAATACAATGCTGCTCAGCCTTCCACTGTAAAAGCCAAAAACTTACTAAAGAAGTCCGAGCGAGGAGATCGGTTCATCCACTTCTCATTCCTGGAGGCCACCAATATTGTACCACTACATTGCTCCCCCTAGTCATGGCAACTCTTTTTTTGTCTCCTTCATAATATCTTCTACTATCTCCCTGTGGGCTGAATCTCTTTCTTTATCTCAACGAAAGGCCACCTATTGGTTAGGGGTCCAGCAGGAAGGATATAGTTCATTCAAATAGCATAATTGAAAAGAGTTTAATAAAGAGACTATTTCTTAAAGCGCGGACAAAGTTGAAGGAAGCTAAGAAAAAATAATGGAGCGGCTCAGCTCCAGCAAGAATGGGTAGTTATGATTTTCCTGAAGTCTAAAGGGGAATTTAGGGAACAATTACAGAAGCCGGGCAAGAGCTGTAGTGGTAGAAGCATTGCCTCATAGGATTTATGGGCTTTGATGGGGAAAGCCGAGGAACTACTGCAAATTGGGAGGAGGGTGGGAGGTAGTGAACATGATGAATTTCTCCTTAGGATTTATAAAAGACCACTTATTTCCATCCCAATAAGAATGAGCCAGATATGTTACAAATTCACAGTTTAAAACAAAACAAAACAACAACAACAACAAAAACTGTCAGAGAATTGAAGACCTAAAGACATCTAAAAGAACGAAAATCCGGGAAGTAATAAGACAGTCTTAGGAAGAAAAGTTCACAGTTTCCATTATCTTGTGTGGGTTGGCTGTAGAAAGAAGACTGCATAGAGAGGGACAAAGAGAAATGAGGTGATCTTTTAACCATGTTTTATTGCCCGTGTGTGAACTGGTGTGACAGTGTATAATCCAGGGGGCTCCAGCTACAGAGTGAGTCTATGATTGCTTGCCATATTTAACCCATGAACCTTCACTTAGTACAGGGGTTACAAGTTTCAAAGTCTGTGGTCAGAGAAGAGTACTCCTTCCCCAACTATCTCAAGGTTCACAGATCTTCCCCAAATACAAGAAAGTGGTTAACAGCTGGATCAGGATGGGCAAGACGAGAAAGACCCCTATGGAGCAATCTGACTCTTGACCTAATCCAAGGCATTGGCTACTCAAGGCTAAGGGGGTAGAAGAGAGAAATCCCCCTATGATATATTGTAAGAATCCTCCATTCCTGAAATAGAACAGCAGGATAAGGAGATATCTTACAAAGACATGACTGAAAGCAGAGAACATGACTGGAGAGCAAAGACCACTCCACAGCAGACAAAATGGCAGCAGCCAGGTTATAAAACAGAGAACTTCCAAGGTTCAGAAAGCTGGTGACTGAGCACAAAGTACAAAGCGTTCTCCATACAGACCTCCTTCCTGTAGAAAAAAGGTCTTGATCAAAATATTTGAAGCCAATGCTGACTGAATCTAATTAAACCTGTATTTTTTCTTCTATCGAGGTAGGCACCCAGCATAGCAGCCTGATAGAATAAGGCCTGTATCATTTAATACATTCTCAACAGTTCTTTTATATACACTTTGTGACACACAATCAAAAATTATGAAAGGTGTGGATAATCAAAAAAATTTGGCTTATGGTCAAAAGAAAAAAATGATCCATAGCATCAGGCCCAGAGATGATCCTGATGTTCAAATTTTCAGACAGGTCCTGAAAACTAAACATCATAAATGTGTTAAATATTCAGTGGAAAACATGCAGGAACATATGGAGAATTTCAGCAGAAAGATCAAGATTATTGGAAAAAATGTAAATGAAATGAGAAATACAATCAGAAAAAAAATTTAATGTGATTTAAGAAAACTGGATAAAACAGAAGAAAAAATTCAGTTGAAAGAGAGATAAATAGAAATTAGACTAAAACACAAAGATAAAAAAAAAGTGAAAAAAATAGTTCAGAGCCTCTGATACCTTTAGGACAAAATCAAATAGCGTGTGTGCAGTTCCAGAAGGAGAAAACAAAAAAAAAAATAAAAAAAGGGACAAAAGACATATATAAAGAGAATAACGGTCGGGAATTTTCCAAAGTTAGTAAGAGATATCAACTCACGGATCCATGAATGGTCACTTCTACCTACTGGTATGCCCACAGCAGTATGAGCCTGCCCATATTAAGGTGAGGGAACACAGACCTATTATGGGAGGGTTGCAAGGTCACATTGCAGAGGAGCACATATATGGGAAATGCTGCAGTGTGTCTTTGGAAAATAAAATCTGCCATAGGTAATGTCCTTTTTCCATATAATGCCTCCATATTGCCCCTTTGTTAACAAACTGTGTTTTTTTTTTTTTTTAATGTGAGAAAAAGAATAGAACGTTGGACTATAGTTCTCAGAGAGTTTCAATGGAGACTAAGCTCAGAGACTATTTTATTAAGTGGAAGAGGAAGTTTTGTATTTGTACAATAAAATTGTCTTTGGCCATAAAATCAATAAAATGGACAATTGAAACTTACTTTCTTTAAAAGCTGGGTCTTCTGGGGCACCTGGGTGGCTCAGTTGGTTAAACATCCGACTTCGGTTCAGGTCATGATCTCGTGGTCTGAGTTTCAGCCCCATGTCAGGCTCTGTGTTGACAGCTCAGAGCCTGGAGCCTGCTCTGAATTGTCTCCGTCTCTCTCTGCCCCTCCTCCACTTTCACTCTGTCTCTCTCTCTCTCTCTCTCAAAAATAAATATTTAAAATAATTAATTAGTTAATTAATTAAAATTGGGTCTCCTAAGCATATTGTTTTTAATAGTTTTAGATGGAAATAACAAAGATAAACTAAATTAATTAGCTTTACATATAATTTCTTGGTCCTTGAATGTGAAATGAATTTTTAACAATTTAGGAGATTGCTATACTCCTCTCTCCTTTGTTTTAATTTTTTTTTTTCTTGCTTGCTTGCTTTCTTCCTCTTTTTTTTTTTTTAGCCAGGGAAACAGCATTCTTGTGCGTTAGTCCGGATCCTCTGAGAAGCAGACACCAAGATTGTACTAGATATGCAAGAGATTTATTGGAAGACACATCTGTGAGGTTTCACAGGTGCTACAGAAGGCTGTGAGCACTAAAAGAATGCAACAGAGGTCTGACTTCCGTGAAAGTAAAGAGGGAAGGAAAGAAGGGAGAGAAGGAGGGAGAGAGGAAGGTGTTAGACTTCAGGGCGGTTTTAAGAAGATTTGGCAAGGCCAGCAAAGAGTCCTTGAGTCAGATGTGCAAAGAATCTAGCACACTCTCCTGCAATGCAGCTGCCTCAGTATCCCTGCCACACTCAGTCACTGGCTAGAAACATCAGCACAAATGCAGTGATGGACATTGGGACTGGCTTCAATTATGCTCTCCACAATAGATCTGAGAGGTCCATTTTCTTGAAAGATAAGTCTAACTATATTTTCCCCTAAAAATATTTCCCTACTCACATTTCAAACCATCTTTGAATTTTTCAGTCCTCATCATTTTATCAGGGCAGGAAATTCTCTAACTTCATCTGGGTAATCCACTTCAGGCTTTAATGAACATTTAAAAACTCTTCATGGGGGTGCCTGGCTGGCTCAGTTGGGAAAGCATGGGACTCTTGATCTTGGGGTTGTGAATTTGAGCCCCATGTTGAGTGTAGAGTTCACTTAAAAATAAAAAAGAGTCTGTTTAAAAAATTTTAAACAGGGGCGTGCCTGGGTGGCTCAGTCGATTCAGTGTCGGACTTTGGCTCAGATCACGATCTCATGGTTCATGAGTTCGAGCAGCACATTAGGCTCTGTGCTGATAGCTTGGAGCCCGGAGCCTGCTTCTGATCGTGTGTCTCCCTCTCTCTCTGCCCCTTCCCTGCTCATGCTCTGTCTCTCTCTCTCTCAAAAAAAGAAACATTTAAAAGACAGATTTTTAAAAAAATTAATGAGAATAATTTGTTTTAAAAAAAATTTTAATAAAAAATAAATTTAAATTCTTCATGGTTTAGATTTAGCTTGATATTATCTTAACTTTTTTATTTTAATCTTTTTTTTTTTTTTTTTTAAGAGAGAAAGAGAGAGAGTGTGTGCACACAAGCAGGGCAGAGGGGCAGAGGAAGAGATCAACAGAGAATCTTAAGCAAGTTCCATGCTCAGCACAGAGGCTGACATGGGGCTCCATCCCATGATTCCAAAATCATGACCTGAGCCGAAATCAAGTCAGCCACTCAATTGACTGAGCCAACCAGGTGCCCCTTAATTTTTTATTATTTTTTGCCATTCAAGTTTAAGGTCAATATATATATTTTTTTAATTTTTCTTTAATTTTTATTTTTTTTTTTTTTTTTTTTTTTTTTTAGTATTTATTTATTTTTGAGACAGAGAGAGACAGAGTGTGAGCAGGGAAGGGGCAGAGAGAGAGGGAGACACAGAATCGAAAGCAGGCTTCAGGCTCTGAGCTGTCAGCACAAGAGCCTGACGTGGGGCTTGAACTCACAAACTGTGAGATCATGACCTGAGCTGAAGCCATACGCCCAACAGACTGAGCCACCCAAGCGCACCTCCACATTTTCCTCTTAATAATTCAATACAAGGATTTCATTGTTTTCAATAAATCTTAAACAAAATGACTCCTAAGCTTTTGTACAACATTGTTAACTACTCTACCAAAAAACTTTTTAGACTTCTCAGAAATATGAAGATGAAATTGTTCATACACATTTTATGGCCACATAAATAATATAGCAATTTTAAAACACTTCAACTACAGTACACCTTGCTATAGCTAAACCCCAGTATATTGTTTTAACCAATAAAATACTATTAAATAAATTAAATGCCAATTCCTAAAATGTCTGTCAATGGTTTTAACTAAAATTGATCCAGCTAAATGATTTCTAATGACAAATACATTTTTTATTCCACATTTTTTTTGGTCCATTATTCTCTGATATTCTTCTGTCTCCTGGACAAATGAAAGAAAGGACTGTAGAATCTTCCATTTGAGATGATTTGTAATCTTTTGGATCCAGTGAAGCATAAGAAGGGAATTTCTTGGCCAAGAATAAGACAAAGCAGCTGATCAATTGTTACTTCTCTCCTTCCAAATCTCTCTCTTCCGCTATTTTCCCTGTTATCCTTTTTGATGTTTTGCCAGGTTTTAGCAATTGTATGTGACATATTCCTCCATCCTACAATAATATTGTCTCCCTTTTGCTATGCAGAATGTTTCAACATTAATGCCAAAGGACTTCAAATGATAATTCATTTTCAGAGAAAGTTTTTCTTTCAACCACAAATTAAACTTGAAGTTTTTCTTGCTTTTACCGACTTATTTCCTTCTATGTAATGTCAATGGGACTAAAATATATGCATATATATGACTATCTTGTCATATGCTATGGCACTAAAATCTCAATTCTAAATTTCTGTGACCATTTGTAGTAGCAAATTCAGCTTTTACAGCATTGCAGAGAATTCCAGGGCCTAACAGGCAAATCCAGCTTGATGGCCAGACAAACCAACCAGACCACTGATCAGCTGCCTGTAATGAGGGGGGACAATCAGCTTTAAGCATGAGATAATCTGCTTACCCTTTGCCTCTGTTTTCTCCACATCTTCCCTTCCATTTTTTTTTTTTCATGTGCTATATTAATGATGTACCAATGAGAGTACAATTGGAAGTAAATTGATGATATTTTTAAGGTTCCATCACATGAAAGAAATTTCTGGAAATCTAAGGCTTTCCATTTTGAGTACTGTAGATCACTGTGTATTGCATTTATTTAGTCCAGTGGCTACTTCAGTAAATACATAATTTTTATATCTGAAAGCTAATAATAATACTGCCTTCGTTAAGACACATATATCAGAGAAAAAATAGGTAAAAAATGAATAGGAAAAGGTACAATTATAGGGGTCAACTGAATTTATTAAAATAAGCTGTCATTATGTTTGAGAAAATGAAAGGAAACCTGACATTTATAAGGGTGACCAAATGTACTTAATTTTTTTTAAAGTATCTTTCTGACTCTTACCTATAAACAGTTTATGAGTTCTAAAATAAGATTGATATAGTATAATGCAGGTCCTGGCACACTGGAAATCATTCAAGCTGGAAACAACTCAGATATCCATCAGTACTGGAAATAGATAATGAAATCATGGTAAACTCACATAGTGGAAACGTATCCCAAACTGAAACTGAACAAAATACAGCTACCTCCATAATATGGATGTGTCTTACAGACACTGGGTTAAAAGAAACCAGAAATACAAGAATGTATAGTGCATCCTTCCATTTATATAAAACTCAAAAACATCAATTCTAATGCAGTATTCAGAGATGAACACTAAAGAGGCAAACTAAATAAAAGCAAGGAATGGGTAGCCATAAACGTCAGGATAGTCATGCGTTTGGGGAGGTATGTGTGGAAACAGTGATTGGAAAAGTGTAAAGGGGGTCTCCTGGAGTGTCCTCATGTTCCTCGAGGATCCCTTTCTGATGATTACTCTGATGAAGAGTGGAGGAGGGGAAAAAAACTTACAGCCTGAAGTACGAGTAATCTGAGATTTTATATCATATAAACGATATTATTGTTATTCTAGAAAAAAATACAAAAAAATCATCAGTGTATTTTCAAACTTAGTTTCTTGCACAAATTTTTTTTTTGAACAGTAACTGTTTTTTTAGGGAATGTAGCTGATAAGGTGACCTTTGTCATTTCACATCAGAGGGTTTTGTATATTAACTGTTGCTACCATAAAGTGCCAATTGTGTCTCCAAGATATTTTTGGCAAAGTCTAGCAGGTACAATTTAGGGCAAAGAGACCTAGTTTTTGGAAATAAATGTGTGCCAGAGTTAAGTCATATCCTATTTACACAAGTTTAAGTATACTGGCACATGATTAAAACTTTCCTGAAATAGGAAGCATGGTAAATTTTTTGAGACCATACACTAGTCAGAAAATATTTTCATCCTGCCTTCTCATTTTATTAATGGCTCCTAATGTATTGAATTCTAGGTTGGAATTTGTTTCTCTTTATAAGTTTGAAGGTCTTTCTCTAATAAATTTTATCATGCAGTGCTTTTGAAAAATCCAGTCTTTCTGATTCCTGATACTTTGCTTATGACAATTTATATTTTTTGTTCTCTCTTTGGAAGCTTGTAAGACCTTCCCTTTGACTGCAGTGTTCTGAAAACTTGGAGGAGCTCTTTAAGAAAAAGGATACTAGAGTACAAAAATAAAAATAAAAAAAAAAACTTAGGTGCAAAAAGTAATTGTCTAAAATGGAAAAAGAAAACACAGCAAATTATAAATTTTTAAAATAAACGATAAATTCTACAAACCTCACAAAACTCATATTGTTTTTACTAACCACTTATCTAACTCTATAATACATTTTCCCTACTCTTTTGTCTTCTTACTCTGATTTCTTCTTTACATGACAACCATTTTGTAGTATTTTCCACAAAAAGGATGGAAACATAATTCAGTGTTTCCTCTAGCATGGTTGATTGAAATCTATTTTTTATTATCAATAATTTAGTTTAACATTTTCTGCTTTACAACTTACAATCACAATGCATTATTGGTAATGCTATATAAATTTGGGGGAAACCCCTAATCATTATCTATTTCTACATAACACATTACCCCTAAATTTAATAGCTTAAAACAATAACCATTTTATTATATCTCACCATTTTATAGGTCAAGAATTTGAGCAGGGCTTGACTGGCCAATTCTTCTGTTCCGTACAGAATTGACAGGGTTGTTTGGTGATATTCAGGTAGCAGCCAAGTTGGTCTGGAGGGTCCATCCTCACATCCTGGAGTTCACCTGAGACACCCCTTCTCCATGTCATCTCAAGGCCTCTTCATGCAGTGTCTGTGAATTGACTACATACGTGGCTCAGTGCTCTAAAAGCAAGGAAGACACTAATAATCTTCTCAAAGATGGGACTCAGAACTGGCACAGTATCATCTCCACAGAACTTGTTGGGCAAAGCCGTCACAGGCCAGGCCACATTCAAGGGGAAAGGAAAATAGACCCACCCTCTTGATGGGAGTGTGGCAAAGATTTTGTGGCTTTAATTATACCACAGTGATTCTATTTCAGTTACCTATCAGCTATACAACAAACCACCCTCAAACACCAAAGCTTTAAACAATAACTTGTGGGGCACCTGGATGGCTCATTCCGTTAAGCATCCAACTTCGGCTCAGGTGATGATCTCACAGTTCATGAGTTTGAGCCCGGGTCAGGCTCTGTGCTGACAGCTCAGAGCCTGGAGCCTGCTTTGGATTCTGTGTCTCCCTTTCTCTCTGCCCCTCCCCTGCTCGCTCTCACTCTCTATCAAAAATAAATAAACATTAAAAAAATTTTTTAAACAACAATTTGTCATCAACTCTTATGATTCTGTGTCTTTTGTGTATTCAGCTCGGCATTTCTCACTTCAGATTTCTCATTCTGTTGCTATCAGTTGGAGACTGTTAAAGTGATCCGAAGGCTCAAAATGGCCAGATATTCAAGATGGCTTCCTCACCACACGTCTGGAGCCTCAGCTGGGATGGCTGAAGCAGGTGGAGGATGCAGGCTTTTCGCATGAGTAGCATGAGCTTCCTCACATGGCAATTTCAGGGTAACTGGACTTCTTACACAATGTATTGCTGCTCCTGGAGTACGTGTTCCAAGAGATCCAGGCAGAAGCTGAAAGACTTCTTGGAACTTAGCTTCAGAACTCCCCTATACTACTTCTACCATATTTTATTTGTCAAAGCCTGATATGGTCAACCCAGATTTAAGGGGAGGAGACTATATACAAGGGCATAGCCGCCAGGAGGCATTTGGGGCTATCTTTGGTGCTAGCTGCCACCACTTAACAAATTTCTTCCAATTCAAGGCATTTCATAATCCTAAATACTCTTGAATTGACAACACCCAGTAAGTTTGCATGGATGTCCATGTGCAGTGAAATATTATGAGTTTTATGTAATTCTATCTGCTATGAGAAAACTTCCATTTTGATGAGGTGTGATTGAAATGGAATCTTCCATTTACAATTTTACATATCTAATGATTGAAAAAAAAATTCTACAGACTTCCTTCTGGCCCTATAAATCACAAAACTTTCTTTTTCATATTCTTTTTGTGCTGGGTTCCATAGGATAAATCCATAACACATTATGACTTCTGGCACTGCACCTTGTTTCATAGGGTGAATTGACACAGTGTCAATATGAATTTTCCTGGAAGCCATTCCTATATGGGACTAGCTAAACTATACATGCAATATACATATGGAATAACTAACTACATATGGAAGTGGCTGCAGGCTACATAATTATATCACACTAAACCCAAACTAAATGTGTTCCCAACTCAACTTCCCCTCACTGAACCCAAGTATGTTCACAGTCTCTACAAAGCCATTCAACTAGATGGAGAAGATTAACAGAGGGCAAGTTGGAGTAGAGAGAGTCACCTGATTAGCGTTAAAATATCTTATGTTTGCAAATTTTACAAAAACATTGAATTATTTGAACACATTGCTAGAATCCCTCCCAAAGCCTGTGAAAGATTTATTTATATTCTTCTCCACCCCACCCCCACCCTTCACCCTGGTCTTGTCATCAATTCAGGATACCTTTCCTGGGGCTTTCTTCGCTAGCCTCTATAATGAGCCTCCTTACCTCAGATTTTGGCCTACTTAAATCTATTCTCTATCCTGCAACAAGAGTAATCATTCTAAAACATAAATGTGACCTGATTGTCATGATAGCTTAAACTTTTCTTTTTAGATGTTTGTTTCTTTATTTTGAGGGGAGAGAGGGGCAGAGAGAGAGAAGGAGAGCGAGTGAATGAATCCAAAGCAGGCTCCATGCTCAGCATGGAGCCCAACATGGGATTCAATCTCATGACTGTGAGATCAAGACCTGAGCCTAAATCAAGAAATCAGGGCTGTCAAAATGACTAAGCCACACAGGTGCCCCTAGCTTAAAATTTTCAGTGGTTCTTTGCCATTTGTCCAATTCCTTAACATGGCTTACAAGCCTTTTCAAAGCTTGGACCATAACTACCTTTCATCTTAGTACTCCTTACTGCCCTTCAAGCACTCTTTAATCCAATCACATTAAATTATTTTAATTCCCTGGTATTCTTTCACTCTGGGTCTTCTTCACTCCTAGGTCTGGGTTGGGTACCCTATCAGCCAACTAAGGTAGACTGAGCTGCAATAACAGTTTGACCATTAAATTTCATTATCCTAGCAATACAGACATTTATTCCTCCCACATGAAGAAGTCGAAATCAGAAGGGCTGTCCTCCATGCAGTGACCCGAGAGCCTGGAGAACAGAGACCTGCTATTAAGGCCTCCATGCACTTTCTGCTTGACTAGAATGTATCAAATTACTGTAGTAATTGGTGAACACCACTAACTTAGTCACATTATTCATCTAAGCTACCCCCATCATAGCTCCTACCAGACCCATCACCATCTTTATCACAATGTTCCCAGGTCTTTTCACTTCTCTCTCTACCTTTTATTAGTATATGGTACATTTTGTGAGAGAACAAACATGTTAGTATGGTTTAATATTTTTTTTCTCTCCTAGTCTCAGCAAATTCTAGGCATTCAATTTGTGTTTACTGAATGAATAAATAAATGCACAAAATATTGATGCTATCATGTATTTACAAGATGTCTAGCCCCATAATCACCTGAATAAAGTATGTTATAAAACTTACTTACGTCTATTCCTTTACTTGGCTTTTATTATACTCCAGTGAGATCATTATGATTTTTTATGTTACTTACTCCATTTTAGAGATCACAAAGTTGAGGTTTAGGGATCACAAAGGATTCATTATTGGTCATATGGCAGACTTCCTTTGTTCTAATTTCAAGTCCCATTCTATATCTAGGGAAAAAAACATTCACTATTTCGTGCAGGCCTGCGTTGCTCAAATCCTGAGCATTCCAAAGAAAAGCCAGTCTTTAGGACTGCCCTGGACCAGTTCCTGAGAGAAGGCCAGAGCCCTTGGAATAGCTTACCTAAGTGTGTTTGTATGCCCGAGGCCTTGGGGTATGCTGTTTTTATAGTGAATGTCTGTTTTGTTCCAGCAGGGGATGGGAGCAGGGGAAGGACAGGAGTCTGAGTTGTGGTCAGTCACTGGGCTGCACATCTACATGACAGACCCCCAACAAAAACCGTGGACGTCAAGGCTTAAGTGAGCTTCCATAGTTCACGACACTTTGTACGTGTTGTCACGCATCATTGCTGGGAGAATAAGTGTGTCCCCTTGAGACCCCACTTGGAGGGAACGCCTGAAAACTTGAACCTGATGACTCCTGGGCCTCTCCCCATGCACCTTTTTCCTTTGCTGATTTTAATCTGTATCCTCTCACTGGATAAATAATAAACTCCAACATGCATATAACAGCCTTTCTGACTCCTTCTAGTGGCTAGGATCCCAGTTGGAAAATAAGTGCTTTTTATAATTAACTCTTGTATAATAAAACGTGCCAATGCTAATTTTCAGAGATACATAGTTTTACACTTGGAGCTTACTTACTAAATAGCATTAAATAAGAGAATTTTCAATCATTGTTGCGTTAGTTGGCAAGCATAAAGTAAACTTCCAGTTCTAACCAATTAGCTTAAGGCAAAATGCAGTAAATTAGTTTATACTGCTAAAAGTAAGACTAATTATTGCCTCATCTTTTTAGAAAATCATAGGAAATATGACTATTACATTTATTTAGAGAAGCGGTTTTGACATGTGGCATGATATAAATACCACTGATTTGAGAGTCTATAAATCTTGTTTTAGCCATGGATTAGACCTTGGTTAAATCTGACCTTCAGTGTACTCATCTATAACCTGTAATTATACTCTTCTTGTAATACCTCATTGAATCACAGTGAAGAGAAAAAGAGAGAAACCATACTAAAAAAAATGTTTGAAAACATGAAAGCATTATAATGTAAACATTATTGTATATTCTCAACTTAGTGGCAACAAAGCAGCATTTTCAATGTAGCTCAATTGTGCTCTTAAGTGGACTCTTGTATAGTAGTTACTTGAATCCTTAACCATGAAATTCATACTTCAAAGCTTAAAATTTTTACTCCTAAAAGTGACATACTTTTGTTGTTAAACTATAGGTGCAATGACAAGGCTGGGTAAGGAAAACATGTTTTATATACTAATTTATAGCCCTAAAAGAGACAAAGATGGACCATAAGGAGAAAATGTTTCAATAAGCCCACAGTCAACACCTGCTAATATAAATATTACCTTATAAATATGAGATAAAAACACTTGAAAGTTATAATAATGCTCAAATAATCCCATATATGATATAATAATGACATAATATCTAATCAAGATAGACTAGGTTATGTTGTGGTCATATGACCTGGAAATCTCATGGATTAACAGAAGTAAGGTTTATTTCTGGCCAATCCTGTCTCATCAGAGATAGCAGAGACTTTTGCTCTATATTATCACCCAGTTTGGGTTAATGGAGGCTCTATCACCTAGTGATGTGAATATCTCAACATGAGGCTTCTAAGGTTGTCATAGCGCAGGAAGAGGGAGCATGGCAGGCTTAAACTGGCATAAGGAACTTATGGCCCAGATACTCCGTAGAGCTCATTTTCTAAAATAACTACTGCAAAAGACTATGGTGTTGTTCAGAAAGCCAAATGTAGTCAGCACTGTTCATCTTACCCACAGGCATGTCACATGGTAATGACTTATTGCTAGTATGATATTACTGGCATGAAAAGATACACAAAGCAGATACACCCTGAGTCTCCTCTAGAACCTAGTAAAACAAACTCATATGTTCCTTGGTAGATGGTACATTGTACAATTCGATGTAACAGACACGTGTTGGCCTATACAATACATGATGTATTGGGACACTTGGGTATCTCCCCAGTGTCCATTTATTCCAACTACCTTCTTCCTTGATGAAAGTACACACTAATTTCCCAAGCAGTACATGTAACAGAGGAAGGTAATTTCACTCTATCTAAAGGATGGATCTTACATGGTTTGATGAATGGCCTTCCTTTGTCCAGAAGCTCTCATCCAGATGTAGAGATGTCAATTAAGTGGTGTGATTAAGGAGAATCTCAGTAGTCTTGCTTGAAATAGTTGGTCAACAGTTTCCTTACATGGTAGGCAGATGTAAAGCATGGAACATACCATGATAAAGTCTGAAGATCATGCTAACGCAAAATCACAACCAGTAGAACAAAAAAGAAATGGAGTCTGAAGCCCTGGATTTAGTCAATGATGAAGTCCTGCCCTTCCTCTAAACTTGCAGTCAAAGGAGTTAGCGTAAATCTTCAAAGGCCGTTGAGTCAGGTATTCTCTGTGCAGCCAAAGATATTATAACAGATTTAACACCTAAATTCTGAAAATATCTGCATGTCTACAATATTTACAATAAGTCCAAATACATGCAGTGAGCTGACCAATAAACTAAGTTTACATGACAGCGCATGTGTTTGGGATCCTAACTGAGTTAAAAATTGATAACTCTACAGGAACACTGTAATGAACCTCATTGTATTTGTCAAAGTTGTCCAGAAATAAACAGAACCAATAGGAGAGAGAGAGGGAGAGAGAAGGAGATTGATTTATAGGAATTGGCTTATCCAATTGTGGAGGCCGAGAAGTCCCATGATTTACTGTCTAAAGGCTGGAAAAGCAGAAAAAGCACTTGTGTAATTCATTTTCAGTCTGAAGGCCTGAGAACCAAGGGAGCCAATGGTGTAAGTCTGAGTACTAAGGCCCCAATATCGGAAAGGGGACAATGGTATAAGTCTAGGTCTGAGTCTGAAAACTGGAGAATCCAAAGTGCTGCTGTTCAAGGCCATGAGAAGCTGGATGTCTGACCTCAAGCAAAAGGAGTAAATTTGAGCTTCCTCTGTCTTTTTGTTCTATTCAGGGCCTCAAACAATGACACCCACTGGCATGGGTGAGGGTATGCTAATCTCTTCTGAAAACCCCCTCAGGGACACACCAGGAAATGGTGTTTTACCAGATCTCTGGGCATCCCATAACTCAGTCAAGTTGACACATAAAATTAACCCTCACACTCATTGAATAAAATAATCTCTCAGACTAGCTCAGCCCTGATCCTTTTCTCTCCTCTCTTTACCTTTTGTGACAGACTTTAGAAAATTTCCTTATCTTTCTTTCATTTCACTCAAATATCATCCCTTTCCCACTGTCCCAACAGTCTGACTTATGCAGCAATATTTAAGAGGTACACATATTACTTTTACAAGTGGTATCTGCCAACTGCCCATACTTTATGCAAGGAGTTAATTTAACATTAACTGATATTTATCATTAATTAGCAAGCAAAAGTTTTGGTAGGAAAGAATTAAAATTAGCTGAATACGATCTTTAAAATGTGGCTACTATATCATGGTATAAATTGTTAGGGAAGTAAAATTAAAAACAAAATCTTCTTCCAACCCAGAAATCCTCTCCACAAAGGTAGTTGAGAAACACTTAAAAAAAATTGTTTTAATGTTTATTTATTTCTGAGAGAGACAGAGTGCGAGCAGGCAGAGACAGAGGGAGACAGAGTCTGAAGCAGGCTCCAGCCTCTGAGCTCCAAACTGTCAGCACAGAGCCTGAGGCAGGGCTCCAACCCAAGGACGGGAAGATCATGACCTGAGTCAAAGTCGTACGCCCAACCAACTAACCCATCCAGGCTCCCCTAGAAAAAAAATTTTTTTAACCAATTAAGCATTAAACCAAGATGTCATACGTATCACAGGCAACACTCTAAGTGACTGCAAAAACAGAAAGGACTCACATCCCTTTAGATAGCCAAGAAGATACAACCCGTAATATACATGCTTGCAAGATAAATGATAACTACTCCTCAAGTAAGAAGATGTGACAACACCATTTGTCACACATAGTTCATCCTAACTTTACCTGGCAGTTGGGTGACCACCTATGTTAGCTAACTGGCTTTATCATGATGAAAAACAAACTTCTCATATCTTTATGACAGAAAGTAGTTTTGCAACTTGGAGCAGGGTGCCCACCAAATTAGGCCGCCATTATCTCCCCCTCCCTCGCCCCAGAAACTGGGAAACAAGGGTCCTATCTCCCTTACGTTCAAAGAGATGGTTCAAAGAGACGGTTATCAGGTCCTTGAGAAGCACATTCTCTGTCCTATCACTGACCAACTGCCAATCTAGTCCTCAAAAGGATTTATATACATTTCAAAGGGAGGAGAAAGTACTTCCAATTACAACTTTTCTGAAAAAACAAAGGGAGGAAAATCTTTTATTTTCAACAGAGAGATCAAGTCTCTCTTATTTTTAATTTATATTTATCCTTGCATTATGCATGCATTTTTATTTTATTTTAGTGTCCCAGACAATAACGTGGATGCAATGCAAATTGAACACATATTTCTAAGGACACCTACTGTGGGCAGGCATGTGCTAATCAAGTCCAAAATCTTCATCCTTATTCTAAAATCTAAAAGGCTCTGAAAATTATAAAGTTTTTATAAGTTTGGCGCAGAAATTCTTTTTTTGTTTGTTTTTTTTTTTTAGCAAAACTTGACCTAAAATGACATGAGACTAAGCACAGTCTTTTATTTATTCCACTTGGTGTGAATAATTTTAATACATTTTACTGAGAATTACTAATGTGCTTGAATACCAGATAATATCCCAGACTCTGCTCAGTTAGCTTTAGTGACTGTTTTACTTTAATCTTTGAAGGAAAAAAGCATTAAAACATGACACAGTGAAAAGAAGGGGATTAGATTCAATACGCATAAATTGCATTTCTAAAAAACTTAATTCCACGTTATTGCCAGTTAATGGAGATGTAAGACGTTAAATAACAGAAGTTCAACGGAGTAAATTTTAAATATCTAACTGGCTTTATTAATTGATTCATGAATCAGGCAGGCAGCGTCCCACTTAGTAAGCAGAGGGGAGCTCCAAAGGACTACAGAAAAGGAAAGGTTTCTACAGGTAGAGAGGGAGTGAAAAAAAGGAAATCATTAGCAAAGAATCCATTGTTTTAGGCAAGGTCACCCTTCTGGGGAAAAAAGAAGGGGACTATCGATAAATTTCCTAGTGCTGACCAGGAAATTCCCATGTCCTCCAGTTAAAGGTTCTATTTCTAGGGGGTTGAAACTGCAGTTAGGTTAGGTATTAAGTCTTGGTTTACTGATTTTGGGGCCTTTAACCTAAATGATGCCATTTGGGGTCTGTGGTTTTCTTCTTAACAAAGTAGAAAGAAAAAGAATGAAGTAGACAAACTGAAGGAAAAGGAAAAGGCAAACAGGAAATATGCATATGTGGGCAAGGATCATATTTGTTTTATTTTTTAGTTAACTATCCAGAATTTAGCACAGAGCATAAAACTAACTGAAAACTCAGTAAGTATTTGTGTAATGAAAGATACAGGCGGAAGAAGAGCTGGACAAGCACAGGAAATAGAAAAAGACATTCATAGAAAAACCACAAAGGGAAAAGGAGTGACCAGCACATTCCTGAAACTGGAGGGGGGTGCCACACTCTAGGCCACAGAAGGGCTATAAAGAGACAGGAAGGAAGGAGACAGGAGTGTCTAAACTATTAGCCTAGTGACAGCTCTATAGAGCAGGCAGAGACTTCAAGGTCTATTATCTTTGATCTTTGAAATGCTAATTCACTGATTAAAGACTTTCTGACACTTGTTATTTATACTTAAATTTTCAAGCCACAGCAGCTCACCAGGCAGGAAATTATTCTTTTAGTTGCACTGACAGTGACTGAAGAGCTGAGCTGATGGGGTGAAGTCCTGCCGAGGTCTGAGGGTATCCACCTTTTCTTTAGAAAGAGTAAAAGATACCCCAGCCTCTGAGATGTTTGCATTTGAAAAGAGATGTTACACAGTTTGGCAAGAGCATTGTGGTTTGCCTCTGGATTCTTTGTGTGTGGCAATGTCATCCACAGGCATTCACTCTCTAAGGAGACCTCCAAATATTAATTATTCAGAAGATCCTTAAACCTTCAAATTGTCCCATGGACGATGTCTCCGCTTTTGATTTTGTCCACTGTAAAATTGTGTTGTTCTTGTTAGACCCAGGAGATTTAATCCAGGCAATAGGGAAGAGCAAGAACCCAGGTCCAGGGTGATAGTAGACGCAAAAGAAATGGTGTGTGAGCAAATGAGGTTATCATCAGTTAGGTGATGTTAGTCCTAAGATGCACAAGAATATAAGAAAATTTGAACATGAGGTGAGAAGCAACTTAATGTTAGCTTTTCCCTCATCTTAGCCAGTAATTCTTCATTTTGGTGACCTACAAGAATTGCCCGAGGAAGCTTTTAAACATACTGGTTTCTTGGCTTCAGTTCCACGTATTTTGATCCAATTCCTTCAGACTGGGTCTTGGACATCCATACTAAACACACACACACACACACACACACACACACACACACACACCCCTCCAGGTGATCTTAATGAAAATGCAGAATTGCGTACCTCTGCCCTAGGTGATCTGCTAGCCTCCTGCTATAATGACTACTATCCATGTGACCACAGTTACCCTTGTAACTACACGTGTTGTTTTACTCCAAACTTAACTCTTGATTTTTATACACATCTCCCCAAAATTCAACTTCATTCTTCTTGTGTCTGCCCTCTCCTCCCAGGTATCTTTATCACTTCAAACAAGCATCATCACCCCTGACTGGTGGGAAAAACCACCTGACATCTTGCTGTACCTCACACCCCCCACATTCAGTCATCAAGTCCTGCTGACTTTACTTTTGGAAAATCTACCTATTTCCCCGTGTCTCTCCTGTGTTCAGAGGGCTCCAGTCCCCACTCACATGCACCTGGGTTACTAGGATCATCTCTGAACCAGCTTCTCTTCTACTCTTGTTTTCCTACAATTCATCCTCCATATACATTTGGTTATGACTCACTCTTGCTGAAGATCATTCAAGATCTTTCTCAGACTGATGGTTACCAGGGTCGAGATGGAGGAAGTAGGAAGGTATTGGTCTAAGGGTACAAATTTGCAGTTATAACATTAGCAAGTTCTGGGGCTCTTTGTGCAGCATTGTGATTATAGCTAACATTACTGTATTATATATTTAAAAGTTGCTAAGAGAATAGAACTTAAATGTCCTCGCCACAAAAACAAAATGGCAATTATGTGATAGGACGGAGGTGCTGACTAATGCTACAGTGGTAATCCTCTTGCGATATATAAATGCGTCATGTCAATAGGTTATACATTGTAAACCTACACAACATTATATGTCAATTATATCTCAATAAGCCCAGAATAAAAAAGATATTTCTTTTGCTCTAAGAATAAAATTCAACTTGTTTAATTTGACCTACTTGGCCCAGTCCACTTTACAGGCTAATTTCTCAACCCCCACCCCTAACTCACCCTGTTTCTATGTCTTCACCGACTTTTTTTTCTTTTTTTATTTCTAGGCCGCATCAAATCTGGTCTCCTGTGCGGCCTTCATACGGGATCATTGTTTATTTTGCCTGAAGCACCCGTCCTCACATCTTTTCTCCCCAGTCCCACATCCCTATTCCCCATACCACTTCCCTGTCATGCTGGCCTGACCAAATTCTGGGCACCTTGGGTTTCTCAAGTTAAATGTTACCCTCATTCTAAATCAGGTCCACTTAATAAATGCACTAACACCTTGTATTCTTCCTTCAAAGCATTTCCAATAATCGCAATTAAGCATTTATTTTTGTGTTTATAGATTTTCCTTTCCCAGGAAAACTTGTGTTCCACGAAGTCATAGACTAGTTCTGTCTCATTGGTGCTAAGTGCCCACGAAGGATCACCGTACGGGTCTCCTAGTCCTCAAACACTAAATATTTGTTAAACAAATGATTAAAATTGGAGCTTCCTCTTTTCGTGGTATCAATATCCATGGGATTCTCTTGACTGGAAGATTGAGGAGTACTCATTATTCCTAGGTTGGCTCTCACAGGGAGGAGCTGAAGATGAGGAAATCAAGATTGTAAGAGACTTTACGATCCTAACTGGATCCTAACACTGAAGCTTCCTCGTAATCTGTGCTCTTTCAAGCCAGTCTATGGTTTGAAAGATTATCTTCCTGGATAAAACCATGTGCCTGTTTGCCCAAAGGGTCCTGGTGGATTACTGTTGAGTATTATTTTAAAGCAGAGATCTGTCAGGCAAGATGTGATGTAGCTCATAAAACATGAGCTGTGGGGGAGGTATGACAGCTAGGAATACCACTCGAATCACCCGGGGACACCAGGGGAACAAGAGATTTCCAACCATTAACATACTTTAGTGATTCCATCCCCTGCTCCAGCGACATTATTAATGTATCTCTTCTTGAGGAGCTATACAGTCTAGAATCATCCTTAACCTTTTACCACATGGACATTTCTAAAGTTCCTCCACTATTATATCAGCTATGTAACTAGAGTTTCTATTCAATAAGATTGGTTGAATCATTTCTATTTCAGAAGCTACTCACAGAAATATAAAATGCTTATGCAAATTTTGTTCTGGCCCAGCGGCATTAAAACAATCGAAGAGTAATCTATTCTTTTTTGTCAGTCATCTAATAATTTAATCACCAATGGAAAAACAATCTACTTTTTTACGGAAAATAATAAGTGTAAAAAATAAGTGAGATTGTAGTATCTAGAATTCTGTAAGATATAATTACTTATACATTTGGCAAATAGTAAGTGTAAAGAAAGAAAGACTCTGGTACCTAGAACTATGTAAGAAGATAGCACAGACATAATTACCTATACATCTGGCTTCAGCTACTTGACAATGACAGAGTTAACCAGGTTCTGGAACTAAGAAATTGCTGGAACTCCTGAAAGTATTACCCAGCGGAAGAATGCAGCATGCATAACCTTCATCCTTCCAGATATCTGATATCATGAGCTCAGTCATCTTCATGAGGAGCTACAAATTTCAATATATTGAGCACCTCCTGACAGCAAATAATGGGAAGCAATCTCAGGGCAGCCAACTAATAGAGTCATCCACGGCTTGGAGACCTGTTTTCTGGTCTCAGGGGAAGCCCTGGAGAATGAATGAGACAAGTCATAAAACACCTGTAGAGACCAAGTACAACAGCAGTCCAGGCCCCCATGAGCAATCTGGGTCTCTTTGTTCAACTTTCTGGGTCATCCCTACAGATAAACAGGTAAAAGTACAAAGGTGTACAGGTATAAAGAAAAGACAAAAAATTACATAGTTTTAAGTTTATTGAGCATAGGCAAAAGATTTATTTCCCTTTTTCACCATTCTTTTATTATCAGTGTATATGTATACATATAATATAATAATGACCCATTATTGTAACATAAATCTCTTTATCCATTATTAAAAGAATTTTGTTGCTATTAACAGGTGATATGTAGTCAGTGCCTACTGGGGGCCTGACAACGCGCTAAGCATATTATATGTATTATTTCGCCTAATTGTGACTACAATTAGAGGCTAAGTAACTTGAATAACTTTATATATGAGATATATACTCTTTATATATGAGATATTGTACTATGAAATAACTTTCATCTTATTCAGCTGTGACCCTATGAGGAGTGAATAAACTTTTTCATAGGGACTATAATAACATTAATAAAGGGAGGCTTGGAGGAACATGTGTGGGAAGGCAAAACTAAGTCAAAGAAAGTAAAATCAGATTTCCATGACTTGTTTTCTGTAAACATTTGGATGAGTAACTTCGCTTTGCTAAGCTGGTTCATCAACTGTACAGTCAGATTAATACTAGCTTTATCCTACAGTGCTGCTTTGAAGATTAAAAGATAATATAATTATTTGGCCTTAGGAAATGAAGTATAATTACTGAAATGAACATTTTATTTGCCTTAGTCACATTTATGGAAACCGTGTTTGGTTACCATATGTTTTAATTTAGCAAATGTTTAAATTAGCTCTGGGTGATAAAATTCCCAATGTTGAAGAATTTTAGAAAATGGTATTATACTGCATATTTAATGATATTTGTTATATTCATCTGTTTCTAAAAGCAATTTCTGATTGATGTTAGGATGCTTGAAAATTTGGCTCTTGATCATAATTACATCTAATACTTTAGAAGAAATTTTATGTCAGCTTGATTTGGGACAGCCAGCAGACCTACTGGTGCTGCATCTCAGAGTTCCGCACACATCACCTCGTGTATTAGTTGGTGTCTTGGTCGGCTTAGGCTGCTTGCTCTAACAAACCACCATAGACCGGGTGGCTGACATGACACACATTTATTTTTCACAGTTCTGAGGCTGGGAAGTTCAAGATCAGGATGCCATGCTAGCATGCTTGGATTCTGGTGAGAACTCGCGGCTTGCAGATGGCCACCTTTTCACTGTGTCTTCACAGGGCAGAGAGATACACAGTGCATGCTCTCCGATTGTCTCTTTTTATAAGAACACTAATATAATTATGGAGAACCTACCAGCACGATCTCATCTAAACCTCATTTAACCCCTAAAAACCCTACTTTTAAGTACCATCACATGGGGAGTTAGGACTTCACCGTATGAATTTTGAAGGATGAAAACACTCAGTCCATAACATTTCTAGGGCTGTCATGACAAAGTATGACAAACTGGGTGGTATAAACAATAGAAACTTATTGTCTTCCAGGTGTGGAGGCTGAGAGTCTAAAATCAATATCAGTAGGGCTGGTTCCTGCTCAGAGTTATGCAGGAGAACCTCTTCCATGCCACTTTCTTGGCCGCTGCTAGTTTGCTGGCAAGCTCTGGCATTCCTTGGCTTCTGCTGCATCAATCTGATCTCTGCCCTCATTTTCACACAATGTTCTCCCTGCGTGTCTCTGTGTCCAATTCTCCCCAGGCCATAAGGACACCAGTCATTGGGTTAGGAGCCGACCCTGCTCCAGAATAACCTCATCTTAACTAAATACATCTGCGGTGGTCCTACTTCTGCATAGATTCACATTGTAAGGTATTAGGGGCTAGGACAGCAACATACGAATGGGGGCTACAATTCAATCCATAACACCTAGTTACCTCTAAAAGTATAAAACTTAGACAAGGATAGGAAACCTTATTTAGTTCCCATGTATTCGTAGGCCGTATTAGTTTTTCACATTAAGATAAAATATTATTTAATATATTATGTGGTCTCTGTTTTCTCATTTGATGTCTTCTCTTCTTTGAGAAGTATAGGCAATTGAAATAAAATTCTGAGCTTTGTGAATGAAAGGAAACGCTCATTTACAAAAAGAAATTGAATCCTAAGTGTCATCTGAGAACACTTTGCCAAATCAAATTAGTAATTTGCTGAGTTTCCTTGTATGGTACTTCCAGTGTTTAAAAGTGATTTCTAAATTAGCTATTAAAAAGCATTTAATTTTGCATAAAGCAGCTTTCACTACAGAGCCTTAATTAAAAGTCACTATTCAATTATTTATGTACCACTCTGGGTTTTCAAATGATTCAGAAGGAACTAGCAAGTCACATTTCACAGATTCGAGCCCAGTGGCACACAATAACCCACAGTAAATTTAAAATACTATTATGACTTTCCTTCTATGTGTTTGTATTTATTAGCCTTTAGACACAGCCACTACCCAATGCAGTCTCTAACAGAGCCAAAAAGATGCTGCAAGTATTCTGAATACTCCATAGTCTAGAGCAAGTTGGTTCTCAAAAGTTTTCACCAGCTTGCAGAACAGTAATATTGATAATACAAACAAATCTTTTAAAGTAGGCTCCACGCCCAAGGCGGGGCTCTAACTCACGATCCCAAGACCAAGAGTTGTGTGCTCTACCAACTGAGTCAGGTGCCCCGATAAAAACAAACAAATTGTTAAGAGTTAAGTAAGAATAACACCAACAGAAAGAAGACTCTGTTATCTAATGCAACAGGGCATCTGCAGCTCTTTGGTGACCAGGCAGGCTCTGGGGCTGTGGGAGGTCCCAGTCTGCTGACCTCTAGCCCCATTCAGTTACCTCAGGGGCTCTTGAAGTGAGAGGAGTTTAAGGGCATGTCATGGTCTCCAAAACAATAAGCAAAATGAATGACAGAGGTACTCACCGCTCCTCTGATACCTTGGTGATGCCCAAGAGGTGTTCTGTCATCTGGCTATGGGTGACACTGCCCATCATCGACACAGCCCAGGGAGGAGCCGTAGGTATTATATTCCACATGGAAGAAGGCAAGTAGTCCCAGGTGTGGCTGCTTGGGGGCTCAAAGCCCAGAGGCTCTGTGCGAGCTCTCACCAGGTACAGCTTCAAAATTCTAAAAGTTGAGGGGCGTCTGGGTGGCTGAATCAGTTGGATATCCGACTCTTGATTTTGGCTCAGGTCATGATCCTGGGGTCGTGGAATCGATTTCCATGTCAGGCTCCCCACTGAGCCTGCTAAGGATTCTCTCTCTCTCTCTCTTTCTCATTCCCTCTCTCTCTCTCTCTTTTAACGTTTATTTATTTATTCTAAGAGAGAGAGACAGAGAGAGAGAGTGCACGTATGTGTGCATAAGCAGGGGAGGGGCAGAGAGAAGGGAAGAGAGGACTCTCAACAGGCTCTTCATTCTTAGCGAGGGGCTCAGTCTTCAAAACTGTGAGATCATGACCTGAGCAGAAATCAAGGCTCAGACACTTAACCGACTCAGCCACCCAGGTGTCCCGAGGATTCTCTCTCCCTCTGCTCTTCTCCCCTGCTCGCACTCTCCCACTCTAAATAATAATAATAATAATAATAATAATAAAATAAAAGTTTAGGTGTATATTTTAGAATAGGTATAAAAATATATATATTTTTTACTTTGAAATATGAAAAGTTTCAAATGTATAAGGAAGAAAGCTGCTGGGATGATTGGATATCCACATTTAAGATTCAATTGCATACTATTGAAGGACTTGTTGGGTCAGAAGACTCATAAAAATACAGTGTCACTGATTTTAAAAAGTTACATTTTTAAAAAAATATTTATATATTTATTTTGAGAGAGAGAGAGAGAGAGAGAGCAAGCAGGGGAGAGGCAGAGAGAACAAAGAATGGAGAGAATCCCAAGCAGGCTCCTTCCTGACAGGACAGAGCCTGATGAGGGGCTCAATTTCATGAACCGTGAGATCATAACCTGATCCAAAGTCAGACACTTAACCAACTGAGCCACTCGAGTGCCCCTAAAAACAACTGGTTTTAAAATCAACAAAGTATTTATTTACAAAATCAAGTTTTACAAATAAGAAGGCTATGGGACACTCTCCTCATTTAAATGCCTAAACTTTTATTTTTCTATTGGCTGAGTTGCTTCTAACAGGATCAATTAAATCACAGAAATTTATTAGGGCTGGTGAGTCAGTTCAACCTCCTAAGACAAACATTGTTTACAACTCTAAGTGAACAAACAATTCTCCAGAACGAGTATTTTCACAAACACTGCTTCCCGTTAAAAAGTAGTTCTAAGGTCAAAGTAGTTCTAAGGTCAACAGTGCTTAGAGAATACTTAATAAAAACATATTAAATATCAATACAAAAAACAAATAAAAAATTGAAATGTTAGGGGAAATTTCCCTTCTTTTAGTAAACAGGCTAAGATATTCACTTTAGGATGATAAGGAACAGAATACATGGCAAATAAAGGCCAAATATTCTTTGTTCTTTATACTTTTTCCTTATCTCTCTAAACATATAGTAATGGTTGACCTGGTACTTTGAATCCTTGGAGTTAATTGTTTCAGTACTGTTTTATTTTTCCTTTCAGGTTACATTTTAGGAATCTTTACCTACATTGGCTCTTTTCCTTTAGCTTAATCAAGGTTGAATTAAAGTATCCTGGGCTAATCGTTTCTTTTTCCTCTTATAATAGTTCATTGTGAATGAGCATTAGGACCAAGTTTCTTTATATCCTGTTGGCATTTTGACAATTGTTGCAGATTATATAATGTGACCCACTCCCTACCAAAGAGACCCCTGTCCTAATCTCCAGAACCTGTGAGTATGTTTCTTTATAGGACAAGTGGACTTTACAGATAAGGTTAAATTAAGGATTTTGAGACGGGGAGATTGTCGTGTGTATTATCCAAGTGTGATGGAATTACCATAGAAGAATCACAAGAGTCCTGTAAGAGGGAGATGCACATAGCCAGAGGCTATGCTGCTGGCTGTGAAGCTGGAGGAAGGGGCCACTAGCGGAGGAAGACAGACAGCTGCTAGAAGCTGACAAAGGCCAGGACTCTTCTCTGGAGCCTACACAAGGAACACAGTTCTGATGACCCCTTTTAGACTTCTGACCTCCAGAACAGGAAGATAATAAATTTGTGTGTTTGTAGGCTATTGCATTTGTGGTGATTTGCTACAGTGCCGGGAGGAAATTAGGACAACAATGGTCTGCAAGCAGCTTTTACTCATCCCCTTTGTGGGATCTGCATATGTTGCTTGTGGTGTTGGTTTTAGGTGTGTTTATGAGGTCAGTAATGCTCTAGGGAGCACCTCCAGTTAGTGGCCTAAAAAGTGGTTGAAACCCAAGGTGAATGGGGCTGCCTAAACTGCCTTATACTAAATAGCTGGGTTTCTCTTCCGTGTCCCTACCCAAGATACAGATTAGAAAGCTATTCACTGTAATAAAAACACTAACAAATTAATTTTAAATAAGATAGACAACTTAGAGGACCATTCAAGGAAATGGCAATACCTGAACCCAATTAGTGACTCTAATCAGTAAGTTTCAACTGCTCTTCATCACTGCTTAATCTGATTTGAGTTTCCTGTAAATTTGAGTAGAATATATTCATCTTGAACCTTTATTGTTCTGAGATAAGTCTGGAACAATCAGACCACACTGATATGAAAAATGTTTCCCAACTGCAATACTTTTATTCTCTTTAATTAAATATCGATCTTTGAGGTTTCCTCTGATTATCTTCTTTCCTATTTGGTTCAGAGCCCAGATTGTCTACGGCTTACTTCTGCTTCCACGTAAAATTAAGAGTGTGAGCCTGTCTCCTTTTATTCTTCTCGGTTTTTATTCTTGCTTTTTCATCTCCTCCCTCATTTACCTTCTGAGATAATAACCTCAGAGATAGCGTGTATGTGAGTGTCTGAGTGTGTGTCTCTGTGTGTGTACGTGTGTGCCCACGTCCGCCAGTTTTGTCGGCTGAAATTCTGCTGAAAGATGGTCTCTAAGAGAAAAGATTTTTAACAAGGCATGGCAAGAAGTTATATATAGTTGACTCTGGGTTTTACTATTCTAGAGGCTAGTACTACCTCTAAACATCCCAATCAAGTTGCAAAAATTAGATCTTTAACACTAGGTTAAATTTAATTTTTTTTAATTAATTTAATTTAATTTTAATTTAATTTAAATTAATTTAATTTAATTTTTAATTTAATTTTTTTTCCAGTATTTATAAGGATAAGAAAAACAAAACAAAACAAAACCAAACCTATTTTATCCCAAACAGGCACTAGTATGAAGAGTGGTGGTAGACCGGTGAGCACAGCTGCCTTCCAAAATGAACACTCATGGGCCCTACTCCTTAGTTCAGTATTGTTTTGAACAATTCAAGTTTATTACCTGAGTTTTTAAAGTCAGAGATGTACAGCGAGTTGCCTAAACTACTCCATATTTCTTAGAAAATGAGCTAGGACTTTTTCGGAAACAGTACCTTAGAGGGTTCTAGAGCCAACTCCTGAGATAGACAAAAAGAAGTGAGTCACTACAGCAAGCGCTTCATTACATCAGCCCTAACTTTGCCCCTTCATATCTCTATACCCTGAGATCCCTTTCCAATTCCTTTTTCCCTTTTTTTTTTTTGTTTGTTTATTTTTGAGAGAGCGCAATTGGGGGAGGGGCAGGGAAGGGGGAGAGAGGACCCCAAATGGGTCTGGGCTGACAGGCTGACAGCAGCGAGCCTGAGGTGGGCCTTGAACTCACGAGATCATGCCCTGAGCCGAAGTCAGATGCTCAACCGACCGAGCCATCCAGGCGCCCCTGCTCTTCATTTTTGCATTGTGATCATATGTCAGAAGGAAGAAAGAATAGCACCCGGGACAAAAATGTGAAGCTAGCATGGGAGTTGACAATGGCACATGCATTTCATGTGGGAGTCAGCCTGTCCAGCTATAACTGCCAGTAGCTAACTTGATACCACTATTTGATAAGCCCTTGCCAGCTGGCTGCTAATTTTTTTTTTTTTTAAATCCTCATATTCGTGTATGAGTTCTATGCACTTTTCCTGAATGCACACATTTCTAACATATTTTGCAAGCCCATCTTCAAAGACATCTACTGTATTCATTTAATTATTTACAAATCTTTCCCTATTAGAATTTTTTTTTTTTTTAATTTTCAGCATGATTTGAAGAACCAACATAGTTTCCCCACATGTGCAAATCATAAAAAGCTCTGGGGAATTAATTTGTTTACTTGAAACTTTGTTGGTCATCGTATATGGAAAATATTTTCTTTATAAATACAAAGGGAAAAGACAAGCAAATCTTTGGACTCCATCTAAAACAACGTTAAGAATTGACATTTGACTTGAATATTTTTAACCACAGGATAGTGGAGGAACTGATCAGTGTTTTTTTTTTATTAATTTTGTTAGCATTTTTAAAAATTGTGATTGTGGTATTAACAAATCCTTAAGTCTTTTTATTATAACATTCTTTTACGGTGTCCTGAGAGCACAGATGTAGGGTTCAAAGAGGTCAGAAAGCAGTTTTGGAGTATCTCCAAGTCTCAGGTTCTATGTATGCATGGAATTATGCCATCACACATGTGTAGAAAGATATATGCTCTTAGAGGCCATCATGTCTAATCATCGGAGTTTGCAAGAGAAGTAACTCAAGAGAAGATAAGAATGAAGAACAGACAGCACATGGCCTCTTTTTTTTAATAAAAAAAATTGGGGAGGGAGAGACCATAGTCTCTTGAATCCCATATGATGCACTTGTCCCCAAAACCACATTACTCCAGCCTTTGAACATAAATAAACAAACACGATTCTCCAAAGCTATTATAAAAATAAATGAATGATAGACATCTATCTATCTATCTACCTCCTACTGGTTTTATTCTTCTGGTAGAACTCTGACCAATACAGATTTTGGTATTCTTATATCTGGATATCATATTACACTAAAAACACTGAATCATTGAATAAGTTCTGTAACATAATGAAACCCATATCTATTTTTAAAGTTGTCATCATTGTCTTTAAGTGCTTTGAATAGGCTGCCAGGAGAGGTGATATTAAAACTACGAAGATACACAGCATTAATTACAATTTTGTGTTCTTCCTATCAACTAGAAAATAACAAGGTATAATAGCTTTTAAAGGTGCCCATCAGAATACAAAACAATCCTGCCCCTATCTCCCACGTGTGATATTGATGCTCATTCACTGAGTTATAATAATTTTGTTACATAAATCATGACCTAAAGGAATTCTCTCTTCTCCACATAAATTCCCAGTCCTTGATCTTTTTTAAAAATTTATTATTAGTATTATCATTATTATTTTGATAGTGGTGAACATAACTGTCTTCGTGGTTAAGTTTTAATAGAGATTTTTGTCTTATGGAACTTAAGATGATTTCTGCAGAACATCTGCTTTTCTTGCTTCTGCTAAGTAACTAATGGCTGATGGGAATAACATCTAAGGTAAAAGGAGATTTCTAGAACCAGAGCTTTCTCCTTGGAACTGTGAGCAATCGATTTGAACATAAGTTAACCGACGCTCATACCTATCCCCGAGTAGGATCTAGGCGTGGTATAGAATGTGAATTTTGTTTGAGGGTCGTAGAGTCAGACACTAGTATGAAGAATGTCGGTAGAGTGGTAAGCACAGCTGCCTTCCAAAATGAACACTCATGGTCCGTACTCCTTAGTTCACTGTTGTTTTGAACAATTCAAGTCTATTACCTGAGTTTTTAAAGCCACAACTCTACAGTGAGTTCCTGACATAGGCTCTTCTTTGTTATCTCTTCGGTCTCTCTTGACTTTTGGGGTAAGCTGAATCCCACTCTAGGCCATTAACAATAATATGATAAATTGCTTCTAGTGTTAGTTCTCCAGATGTGGAACCCCCAGGTTTTTTTTTATCCCCCCCCCCAGGTTTTTAAATGAGACAAATGTAACAGAGTTGAAAAAAGCTTACAAGTAATAAATGTATACCTGAACAAGGAGAGGTGTGGGCATTGTATGTATATAGCTATAAGCTGGAATGTTGGGCTCGTCAATAAGATTCCTAAAAGAATTCATTGCTCAAGTTTCTGCTTCTGCTAATGACCAAGTAGTGTCTACGAGATCAAACTCTCCATAGGTAACAACTATGAACTCCAAACAAAGTAAGAGAAACAATTATGTGAAGGCACTGGAGAATGACAAGAAATCAGGCAGATGCTACTTGGGGGGCAAACAATGGGAGGAGTTGACACTTAGAAGAAGAGAAGAGCACTGGGTGGGGTATGTCTCCTCCATACTTTCAAAAAAGTGTGTGCGGGCGTAAAAGCTTTGCACGTGGGGGCAGTTCTGGAATACTGATTCGAATCTTCTCTCTGCCAACCTCTCATCCAAAAAAGTGGAGGCCAAAATGCAGTGAAACAGGCTTTTTTAAGCACTGAAAGATAAAAATCGCAATACCGGGGGCACCTGGGTGGCTTAGTTGGTAAAGCATCCAACTCTGGCTCAGGTCATAGTCTCATGGTTCATGGGTTCAAGTCCTGTGTCGGGCTCTGTGCTGACAGCTCAGAGCCTGGAGCCTGCTTCAGATTCTGTGTCTACCTCTCTCTCTGCAACCCCCCTTGCACTCTCTCTCTGTGTCTCCTCTCTCTCAAAAATAAACATTAAAAAATAATTACTATTTCAGAACATTATATCCAGTAAAATATTATTTAATAATAAAAGCAAAATACATTTTCAAGTAAAAGTAAACTAAGATAATTTGTCAGCAGATCTATACCTTTAGAAATTCTAAAAATGGGGCTTTTTGGTTTTGATTTTATCATTAAGAAATATGATATAGGGTGAAAACTCGGACCGCAGAAAAGAAGCCCCGGAAATGGTACATAAATGGATAGGCATAAAACAAGTTTGTCTTAAATTAAAAAAAACACATGGACCTGTTAAAACAAGAGGTTATTGTTTTCTGGATGGTTTAATTTTTTTTTTTTTAATTTTTTTTTTTTTAATGTTTATTTATTTTCGAGAGAGACAGAGACAGAATGTGAGTGGGTTAGGGGCAGAGAGAGAGGGAGACACAGAAGCAGAAGCAGGCTCCAGGCTCTGAGCTGTCAGCACAGAGCCCGACACGGGGCTCGAACTCATGAGCTGTGAGATCATGACCTGAGCCAAAGTCAGACGCTCAACCGACTGAGCCACCCAGGCGCCCCTGGATGGTTTAATTTTTATAGATGCAGTATGTACAAGTTTTATAAGAAAGAATGGGGAAAGGGTAAAGATATCTGTACTGTTACAATATACTTATATTTTATGTAAAGTGTTACAGCATTAACTCTAACTAGACTGAAACTTTTTCATTATAATTTTGAACAATAACATTTGTTCATTATAATCCCCAGGGCAACCACTAAAAGATAACATAAAGTAGTATAGTTAGAAGGCAACAGATTTAAACGGGATTCTAACAAACATTGAATTAATTATAAAAGTAGGCAGGAAACAAAAGACAAAGGAGTAAAAACCAGAGGGGAGAAGTAGGAAAAAATTGTAAAATTGTACATTTAAATTTAATGATATCAATAATGGACCAAACACTCCATTTAAAAAGGCAAAGATTATCAGGTTGGATTTTTTTTTTTTTTTTTTTAAAGCAAGACTCAGTTACCTGCTGTGTACAAGAGTCTACCTTTAAATACAAAGGCACAGATAGCACGGATAAAAAAAGATATGCTATACAAACGGAAGCCTAAAAAGGGTGGAGGGACTATACTATCAGATAAAGTGGACTTCACAAGACAAAGATTGTCATTGGAGGTAAAGAGGAACATTTCTTAAGGAAATTTCTTAAGGAAAACATTTCTTAAGGAAAAATTGGCCAATTCATGAGAAAGCCATAGCAATCATAAATGTGTATGCATCTAATAACAGAACTTCTAGGTACATGAAGCAAAATTGATCAAATGAAATAGACAGATAATTTACAATTGAGGTTGATTTTAATACCCCTGTCTCAGCAATTAATATAACTACCAGACAAAGAAATCATTGAAGACAGAATCTCTGAACAATTCCATCAACCACCATGATCTTACATATATTCATAGAATATTCCCTCCAACAACTGCAGATTGCACATTATTCTCAAATGCACATGATACATTCACCAAGATAGACCATGTGCTGGGCTGTAAAACAAGTCCCAATAAACATAAAAACTCCGAAATCATATAGAATATGTATCTTTTCTGACTATAATGAAATTACAGTAAAAACCAGTAATGTTAGAAAAACAAATATCTGGAAATTTTATTTATTTATTTATTAAAGAGTTTTTTTTTTTTTTTTTTAAGATTTTTTTTTTTTAAATGAAAGAGAGAGAGATGGGGCCACGAGTGTGAACAGAGGATGGACAGAGGAAGAGGGAGAGAGAATCTCAAGCAAGTTCCAGGTTCAATGTGGGCCCGACGTGGGTTCAGTCCCACGATTCAATGGGATCTTGACCTGAGTTGAAATCAAGAGTCTGATGCTTAACCAACTGAGCCACCAAGGTGTCTCTTAAGATTTTATTTTTAAGTAATCTCCAGCCAGGCGCCCCGATATCTGGAAATTTTAAAATGCACTTGTAAACAGTCCATGGGCCATTGCCATTGTTCATAATATTTTAGAAGCCATTGGGTATTCACATTCTATGATGTGAAACGTGTTTTGATATGAACAAAAGAGTAGAGACTTTTATGGGCAAAGTAAACAGCTTTTCTAAGATCCCTGGAAAACTTTAAGGTTTGGCCAAAAGAAGATAAATGATCACATATTTCATCTGTTATTTTATCCCCAGCATTAATGCAGCATCAGAATTTAACAATCTCTTGTTACAAGCTGAGTTCATAGCTGCCAGCTACTTCCATAGTTTGATCTATGTCATATAGCTACAGGGCATTGACATCGTCTATCCTTTTATATCACTGAAGTATGCCAGGTCATCTTGTCTCGAGAGATATTTTTCAGTGATCAACCTTCAAAAAAAGTGTATCACTTCACTAACCTCTGATCTTGTGCGAAATCCTGGTCCAGCTTCTATTGTAACTGTCTTCCTACACTTATGTCTTTAGGGATGTTTTCCAAGGTGGTCACTTAAAGTTTACATCTGGCCAGTGGCTCTTATAACTAAGCATGCATCGGTATCACTCAGAGTGCTTGTTAAAATAGATTGCAGGGTTTACCCCCTAGAATTTCTGATTTAGCATGTCTGGAGGGGATTCTGACAATATCCATTTCTAGCCTCCGGGTGATGCTGATGCTGTTGGTCTAGGATTTTCCTGTTTAAAGGGAAAGAGGAATGCTAAGAAAGTATTTACTCAACAGATTTTTTTTTTTTTCCTCTTGTGAGATGTCAAGACTGAATTGTGATGTTTCAAATCCTTTCACACGTCTTGAGAATACTTTAGAATTTCAGACAAGACAGGAGTTTGAGAGAGCTAGGGAAGAAATTATAGAACTTCAAAAGCTTTCAAGCTAGTCTAACTCAAGGTTCCAGTTTATGGAATTGGGTTGCTTCCGCATCCCAGTGACTGAGGGATTAGAAACCATCTGGCCCAATGGTTCTCAGTGTGTGGTCACTGGACCAGCAGCAGCAGCAGGAGCAGGACCTGGGAACTTGTTAAGAAATGCAAATCCTCAGGCCCCACCTCAGGTGTATGAGTCAGAAACTCTGGGGGGAGGGGGTGGGTTATAGTTCAGCAACCTTAATTAACAAGCCCTCCCGGTGATTCAAATGCACTAATGCATTAGTCTGAGAGCTAGGGATCTAGCCCAGGGATATTTTACCTTTCTTAGATCCGTTCTAGAAATGGTGGGGGGGGGGGGGGGGGGGGGGGGGCGGGGCGTGGGCTGAGGGGCTCACAGTTGTTCAGCACTGTGTTGTCAACACCCATAATGCACTCTTACAGAATATGGCTAGACAATACTCAGGAAAGTATTTTTGCTTCTTTCGGAAACAGATAAGGGAAAGTGTCAGGATCATTTTGTAAGTTATGGGCCCACATCTTATTGGCTCTGTTTTAGAGAAGGCACAATCAATAATGATGCATTTCTGTATAGTGCAATAATCCAAACTCTTACTAAGTAGCAGTCAGGCTGTGGTCCCAATGCTGAACTTTTAAAAGAAGGTATAGGGAAACATTAGACTGAATTGATGATCAACACTTTAAAAGGGAATTCTTAAGAGACTCTTAAAAACTAAGAACAAACTGAGGGTTGAAGGGGGGTGGGAGGGAGGGGAGGGTGGGTGATGGGTATTGAGGAGGGCACCTTTTGGGATGAGCACTGGGTGTTGTATGGAAACCAATTTGACAATAAACTTCATATATTGAAAAAAAAAAAAGGGAATTCTTAAGGCACATTCGCTCATTTATTCATTCATTCAAACATTCACTGAACAACAACTTCTTGCCAAGCCATGCATTGTGCTGAATGGCAATCAAAGATACACAGTTGAGCAAAATACAACCCACCTCCTTTGTTGGAGACATAATAAACTGCAGAAAGCCATACTGGAACAGGCCCTACTAACCATCTGGCCCGGTGTCTGTACGGTCCTGACACCAGGAAGATCAGTGATCACCCAAAACTTGTCCTTAGACCTTGCCCCAGTTGCCCCAGATGACCTACTGAGTCAGAAACTCCCGGGGCAGGGATAGGAGAGGTGCTGCCAGAAATTGAAGTTAAGCTTTTTGGGTGATCTTGATGCATGCTGAGGTTTGAGAACCATCAACCTAGCCTAACTATATTTGACCTTTCCTAGGTCACAGACCACTCGGAGAATCTGCAGAAAACAGAGTCTCCCCTAAAACTTTGGGTGGTGTGAACTGTGAAGTCCCAGTTTAAGGGATAATTTTGAACAGACCCTTATTTTACACTTAAACACAGTAAATACTAAGAGTTAAGTGACTTGCTAATTGGTTAAACAGCTAATTAATGGCAGGATGCTGCCTCCAAGCTTAAGCCAAACAATTCCAAATGAATCTCTATCCTCCAGTAGCAGGAGCAGCAAGAGCACAGTATGGGAGGCAGTACGTGTCATTGAAGCCACAGTAATCTATGATTTGAGTCTTTAAAAATCGATCTGCCCACATAAAATGGGAATCCTCCTTCAGAGAAGGGAGGGGTCATTTTCTTTTTGTAATGGCTACAGGAGGAAATGCGCGTGTTCCAAAACTATCTCTGAAAAACAGATACGTGCCTAGGAATTATTCTCTGTGCCAAAATAAAATAGCACAACATTTTGGCTCATTAAAAAATAATGTTCTCACGTTACGCGTGTCCTTGCTGAAAGAGCTGAGTATTATTGTTGGTAGAGAGCCTGTGTTCACTTAATTACATACGAGAAAGGAACTAAACGCAAAGGACAACCACAAAAGAGGTAAAGCAAAGTTGAACAAAAGGAGGCATAAACGCAATATCACCGTCCGCATCCACTTTAAAGACAAAGTGAATCTATGCTGTCAGAACACAGGACAATGATTACCTCGAGCGGGACGTGAAGGTGGAGTTTGGGAGAGGCATACGGGACTCTGCTCATGTTCACTGTCTCATCTGACAGCTGATTACACAGGTGTGCTGTTTCTATTTAAGCCATAGATTATGCATTTTTTATTTATTTATCAATATGTAATTGAAACACACAAAACCAAGGTATAGAGATTTTAAGTGTGTAAAGAATAGCTCTAAAAATGTCTTTTTCATGAAAGAAATGTCTTACTCAAATCTAGTCTCCAAGAAGAGGGCCATGGCAGTGTAGAAGCACCTATCCAGAGGGACCTTGAATCCTACTGTCTTTCAAAAGTGGAAAGAAGTAATTGCCATTAGCTCAGAGAAGGTGATGTCAGAGATGCTGAATCAGCTGAGCTGAGGACACCACATTGGCTCAAATCCAATGATTCTATAGCCAGGCAACACCTGAGGTCTTTCCAGACTACTGGTTTTCTTGGCTTGAAAATGAAATATTTTACTTTCCCATATTCCTATGATTTTACAAATTCAATCTGCTGAATTTCAGAAGTTTAAACTTTCATGTTTTTAGAGACAAATAGAAAGTTGTAAATGACATATCGGACAAAGGTCTAGTATCCAAAATCTATAAAGAGCTCACCAAACTCCACACCCAAAAAACAAATAATCCAGTGAAGAAATGGGCAGAAAACATGAATAGACACTTCTCTAAAGAAGACATCCAGATGGCCAACAGGCACATGAAAAGATGCTCAACGTCGCTCCTCATCGGGGAAATACAAATCAAAACCACACTCAGATATCACCTCACGCCAGTCAGAGTGGCCAAAATGAACAAATCAGGAGACTATAGATGCTGGAGAGGATGTGGAGAAACGAGAACCCTCTTGCACTGTTGGTGGGAATGCAAATTGGTGCAGCCGCTCTGGAAAACAGTGTGGAGGTTCCTCAAAAAATTAAAAATAGACCTACCCTAGACCCAGCAATAGCACTGCTAGGAATTTACCCAAGGGATACAGGAGTACTGATGCATAGGGGCACTTGTACCCCAATGTTTATAGCAGCACTTTCAACAATAGCCAAATTGTGGAAAGAGCCTAAATATCCATCAACTGATGAATGGATAAAGAAGATATGGTTTATATACACAATGGAGTACTACGTGGCAATGAGAAAAAATGAAATATGGCCCTTTGTAGCAACGTGGATGGAACTGGAGAGTGTTATGCTAAGTGAAATAAGCCATACAGAGAAAGACAGATACCATATGTTTTTACTCTTACGCAGATCCTGAGAAACTTAACAGGAACCCATGGGGGAGGGGAAGGAAAAAAAAAAAAGAGAGGTTAGAGTGGAGAGTGCCAAAGCATAAGAGACTCTTAAAAATAGTTTTTGAGAACAAACTGAGGGCTGATGGGGGGTGGGAGGGAGGGGAGGGGAGTGATGGGTATTGAAGCGGGCATTTTTTGGGATGAGCACTGGGTGTTGTATGGAAACCAATTTGACAATAAATTTCATATATTTAAAAAAAAAAAGAAAGTTGTAAAATTTGTGACTAAAATGATACTGCCTTGAACTACTCCCAAAATGGGAGTAAAACGTATTCAAATGTATAAATGCAAATTAAGAAATAAGATCACATTGTGTTAAAAATATTCAAATTCTTTAACCCAAAATCCATTTCTATTTTTCTAAATAACCATGGACAAACAAAGATTTATATAAAAATATTTTAAATGGTTATTTTTAAAGGCAAAATTAAAAACTGCTTTGTATTGAACATAGAGTGATAAATATGCTCCATCCATAGCGAGAACAATTACATATATTTGAAAATCATGGTTTTGAAGAAGAGTTATTGATATGGTAAAATGTTGTAGAATAATATTTAACAGAGAGCAAGGCATAAAATTGTTACACAATGGACTTACTGTTTAAATAATTAGGGAAAACCATATTTTTAAAAATATAAAAATATTGGAAGGGCTCATCTCTGTGGCAGAAAACTATGTGGTAGCTTCTTCCAAAAGCTTTTTTACATTTTCCAAAATAAACATGCATTTACCTTTTAAATCATAAAGATAGTGCATGTTTCTGCTGGTGGAAATGCAAACTGGTGCAGCCACTTTGGAAAACGGTATGGAGTTTCCTCAAAAAAGTAAAAATAGAACTACCCTACGACCCAGCAATTGTATTACTAGGTATTTATCCAAAGGATATTGGAGGGCTGTTTCGAAGAGGCACATGCACCCCATGTTTATAGCAGCACTATCAATAGTAACCAAAGTATGGAAAGAGCCCAAATATCCATCAATGGATGAATGGATAAAGAAGATGTGGTCTATATATACAATGGAGTATTACTTGGCAATCAAAAAGAATGAACTCTTGCCATTTGCAACTACGGGGATGGAACTGGAGGGTATTATGCTAAGTGAAATTAGTCCGTCAGAGAAAGACAAATATCATATGGCTTCACTTATATATGGAATTTAAGATACAAAACAGATGAACATAAGGGAAGTGAAGCAAAAATAATACAAAAATGGGGAGGGGACAAAGCATGAGACTCTTAAATACAGAGAACAAACAGGGTTGCTGGAGGGATATGGAGTAGGGGGATGGGCTAAATGGTCAAGGGACATTGAGGAGGGTACTTGTTGGGATGAGCGGAATGTTATATGTAGGGGATGAATCACTGGATTCTACTCCTTAAATCATTATTGTGCTGTATGTTAACTAATTTGGTTGTAAATTAATTTTTTTTTAATTTAAAAAAAGTTAAAAAAAGGTAGTGCATGTTCTTTCTAAAGAAATTCAAGTACACAAAGTAAAAAGAGAAAAATTCTCCTTTCCCTTCTCTCCTCCCGGCTCTGCCCAAGACTTACACAGGAATAGCAAATATTAGAAAATATTATTCCCTTTCTATGTACTTATAAAGGTATATTATATAAACACAGCTTTCCTTAGTGGGAAAAATATTGTTTTTAACTTGCATTTTCCTTTAATGATATATTTTGAACAAATTTTTGAGTCTACCTCATTCTCTGATAAGAATTTCTATTAATTTATTCTGCTAGTCCTCTTCTCAGACATTTTGGACACTAACATTTTAAGAATGTCTCAGTTCGTTCCTGTTTCATTACTAACAGAATGATCACTACATGTAAATCTGGGGGTACACCTATGGAGTGAATTCTAGAATGAAAGTGCTGAGTCAAAGAATATGAGTTAATATTTATTTTTAAGTGTTAATATTTATTTCCAAATTATAACTCTAATGGCTGTGTGCAAAAGCAAAGAACCCATTTTTCCCATACACACGACCATTTAGTATTGGTTTTAGGAATTTTTTCCAACACCGTGAGTAAATTATTTTATCTTATTATTTTACACATACTGATTAACAATAGGATTGAACATCTTTCCATGTTGCTCATTTTAATTGACTTTTCATACTCATTTTACATTTTCTCAATTTCTTATTGATTTATAGATGCTCTTTATGTCGTATTGTTGTTAATTCTTCATTTGTATCAAAATTTTTTTCTTCCAATCTGTTGAAACTCTACTGATACCTTAAACATTTTTAATCACATATGTTTAAATATGGAAAAAGTATTGACATTTTATAATCAGATTTTTTTTGGCTTTTGTGTTAATGTTTTTTCCATGCCTCAGTTATAAAGGTATTTCCTACACTTTTTTAGTACTTTTATTTTAACATTAAATGAAGAATTTAAATCTATCCAGAAACATTTTAAAACTTCTTTAAATTTTTAAACTTTTTAAACCTTTAAATTTTTTTAACATGAATTGACTTTTTATTTTATTTCATTTTTTATTTTTTTGTTTATTTTTGATAGACCATGCACGAGAGCATGAGTGAGGGAGTGGCAGAGAGAGAGAGAGGCAGAGAGACAGAATCCTAAACAGGCTTGGCACTGTAAGCACAGAGCCCATTGTGGTGCTGGAACTCACAAACTGAATCATAAAATCATGACCTGAGCCAAAATCAAGAGTGGAACGCTTAACTGACTGAGACACCTAGGCACTCTAAAACTTTGGAAGAATTCTTCGGATGTTTTTCTTCCTTTTTTTTTTTTTTTTTTGAGTAGTTGACACACAATATTACATCAGTTTCAGGTGTACAACATAGTGATTCAACTCAATTTGTTATGTTATGCTCACCACAAGTGTGGTTACCATCTACCACCATACATCGCTATTACAATACCTTTCACTGTATTCCCTATGTTGTACCTTTTATTCCCATGACTTACTCATTCCATAACTGGAAGCCTGTGTCTCCCACTCCCCTTCACCATTTTGCCCATCACCCACCTCCTCTTGCCAACCATGTTTGTTCTTTGTATTTATTTGTCTGTTTTTGCTTTTTGTTTATTCTTTTCTTAGATATTACATATTAGTGAAATTGTATGACATTTGTCTTCTCTGACTTACTTCACTTAGCAAAATACTCTCTAGGTCCATCCATGTTGTCACAAATGTCAAGGGTGTGTATATATATATATATATATACACATGTATGTATATATGTATGCATGTATATACATACATGTATGTATATATATACATGTATGTATATATACAACATATATTGTGTATATGTGTATATATATATATGTATATATATACAATATCTTCTCTTTATCCATTTTTCTATTGATGCAGAAACTATTTTAGTATGTGGGTATGTACTACTGCAGTAGCCAGCCACCAAGATGGCCTTCAATTAACCCCATTAACTGGTATTCATACCTCATGCAGCAGCATTCTACATTGTACCATGGTTGTCTGTGTGACCAATAGAATGTGGCGGAAGAGATGCTATGTCATTTCCAATATTAGGTTGTTAAAGATGGCTTCCTGGGGCACCTGGATGGCTCAGTCGGTTAAGCACCCAACTCTTGATTTTGGCTCAGGTCATGATCTCACAGCTCTTGAGTTTGAGCCCTGTGTCAGGCTTGGTGGTGACAGTTCAGAGCCTGGAGTGGGCTTCAGATTCTATGTCTCCGTCATTCTCTGCCCCTCCCCAGCTCATGCTCTTTCAAAAAATAAACATTAAAAAAAAAAAAAAATGGCTTCCTTCTAGCGCTCCCTTTCTCTCAGATTACTCATTTTGAACAGGGCCAGGGGGCAGCTGTTATGTCATGAAGACTCAGGCAGACTAAGCAGAGGACCTTGTGGTGAGGAACTAGTCTCTGGCTAATAGGAAAGGACTGAGACCCACCAAGCCCCACTGTCAACTTGGAAGTAGATCCTATAACCTTCAGATGACTGTAGTTCTAGCCAATAGCTTGCCTACAACTTGGGAGAGACCCTGAGTTATGGCCACCTAGCTAAGCTGCTCCTGGGTCCTGATCCACAGAAACCATGATGTTAATTGTTATTTAAAGCTGAAAATTTTGGGGACAATCTGTTATGCAACAGATAACTAAAGCAACTACTTTTATAATTAGGACAGGTTTTATTTTTCTAAGAAAAGAGACACCTGTCCTTCAGAAAAAGAAAGGACTTTGGTTTGAGAATTTATTAAATAAGTCCTTGCTATTTGAGCATTTCCCCCCTCCATGCTTGCTTTCTTTAGAGTCACTATCTCAAATTCTGTTTGGGAAAAACATCTGTGCTAGAAAACATGGACTATTTAGTATTCTATAATCGTTACATTTTATAGTTTAGAAAATTGATTTTCTGGATATCTCCAGATGTTTATTCATTGAAAGTGGTAGTTTAGGGGCAGGCCCCTTGGTGGCTCAGTCGGTTAAGTGTCTAGCTCTTGTTTTCAGCTCAAGTTACCATCTCAGGGTCATGAGACTGAGCTTCCCATGGGGCTTCAGGCTGAGTGAGGAGCCTGCTTAAGATTCTCTCTCCCTCTGTCTTTCCCCTGTTCATGAGTACTCTCTAATAAAAAAAAAGTGCTTCTTAAAAACAAAAACAAAAACATTTGTTTGAACTGTAGAGACATAAGTCATTATAAATAATTTGCCTGCAGAACATAGGGGAGAAAAAGTATAAGTGTGGGACTCAGAAGATGGGACTTCTAGTTCCATCTTGGTCACTAACTCTAAGGCCCTGGACAGCTCTGTGCTTCTGTAGATCTCAGTGTGGCTACCTTTGATATAGTGGGAGAGAAGTCAAATATCCTCTAACACACTCTTTATTTGTGATCCCCTAAAATGAAGGGAAAAGCCTCTTACACATTGGCATATAAAATGCAACATGACATATATAGAATAAAAGATAAACATTGACATGAATTTTTTTATTACCAACTGCATCTAATTCTCAAAGTTCTACCTTTCATAGATCTTTTTGTCAAAATATCAGATGCAGATTTAACTTACTCTACTTGTGAAATATGCCATGTATCCCAACTGGCGGTCAGCACTTATCAAATGAGATGGCCAAATTTATTTTCCCATTAAAATTTTTCACTTCTTTTTCAATTCACATAAACACTTTTAGTATGTACTCTAGGATGTAACTATCACTTCATAATTCTAATTTTTAGATGGATGTAGGGTAGATAATGGAGACTTGTGATGAATCAATGGCCCAGAAGGTATCAGACACCTCTCATATCAGGTTCCTTCCTGCTTTTCTCTCAAAGGATTGTCCTATAAGACAATGCATTCTAGAATTGTCCCTTTGTTTATTTCCAGGTGATTTTCATCTTCAAAGCAGTGTACCATAATGGGATGGATGAGTTCATACTTTCTTCTATAAAATAGAACGGCAGACTGGGAAACAGGGGCATTTCTCAGCAGAATTTTAAGAAAGAATACATATACATACATTGGGGGTATTCTAATCACTTCAAGGTGCTGTAAGGCTCTTTATTCTGACTTCCCATCATTCCTGTCATTATTATTTCTCATGTTATGAAAATGATATTCTCACATATAGATGATTTTTCAAAAAGATCTATTCGAATCGATATTTCTCTGTTGGGACAGTGAACCTGAGAGTGCTCTATGGGAAGACAGAAAGTTATCAAAGGCTGATTACTTAAAAGACAGGAGGAATCCATCATGTTACAGATTTACGTGTGTGGTCTAGTCCTAGGGAAAAGATTTCCTTTTCTTCCTGAGGACAAACAGGAAACTAGAAAACTATCTTTTGATACAGGATGGTGACACGGTAGTGATAAAGCTCTTCATATACTTAACTTGGTGACTGTTGTTTCCAGTGTATCCTCTCCATTTCAACTCTTACTTAAAATGTTTGTCTTGAAGATTACCATTACCCTAACAGCAACAGGTGCAGCCCTTAAGTTTTCCAAGGGTTAAGAAAGAACTGTGTCCTAAAACGAAGAGCTTGACCCAACAGTAAGATGCCTCCCACTGCTACTACTGAGAACAAGATATTTTAAAGACTAAAATCCCCTAGTTATAAATATAAACAAAGATATATTTACATATGTACATTACCTCTCATCCAAACAGGGAGGAAATTGCGCTGAGGGTAAACACAAGAAGTGTGGAACAATGTATTTACATACCTAAAAACTGTTAATACGATCATTTCCTGGTGTTTGTGCTAACGTGCATGTATTTTGGGTCAATTTCCATTTCAGTATGAAGACAACTGAGATGTGGTACTTATCATGGCAAAAGGAACAGAGTTGTTTTTATAAATGACAAGAGAGGAACCTTTCAAAATTCTGGACAGAGAAAAAAAGCCTAACGCTGAAATGTCGTCTGTGGAAGAAGTCATGTGCTCTGAAGAAATTAAAGCTCTGAGAATATAAGCCCAGATTTTTAAAAAGCCATTTATTTTAAAAAACTGGTTTGTCAAATCACATACACGAGCAGATACACAACTACCAAAGTGGCCCTGTAATAGACACCAGTGGGGCGTTCACCACACAGTACCTGAAAAATACAGCTAAAAAAGAGGAGTCTGTTGAGTATTGAATTTCAGATACCTACTGGACTCCTTGTTGAATGGCTTTAAGTTAGCATATAGTGAGTGAGAGGTAGAGTCCCAAGTATAATAGCTGATGCCTCAGGGCTCCATTTAAAAACAAAACGAAAACAAAAACCATTTCCCCCTTCGCACAAGGGCAGCCTATCCTATTTTTTTTTTTTTTTCCTTTGTGAAAACGGAAGCCAAGTTTTCTCTTCTCAAATGGTTCAGCATTCCCAGTAAAAGTGTTGTGTGGTGGCCTATTGTGCTTCTTGAGCCATCTAATTTTCTTCACCTTCTGACTCAGATTCTAGGAGAGATGAGAGAGAAAAGTCAGGTTTTTTATTCAGAGATTCCTTTTGTAAAATGTTTATTAAGTAAACGTTATGCCCAACAAGGGGCTCGAACTTTCAACCTGAGATGGAGAGTTGAAGACTCTCTCAACTGAGCCAGCCAGGGGCCCCCAAAGACTCCTTTAGAGTCATGAAAGAGTTTCCAATATGCTACCTACCCCAACCCCCAAAAGGCATTGTTTTTTGCCCTGGTCATGCATTGACTAGGAAAAACAGTCAAACATTCATTCCTTTTTTGCTTTTAAATGAACTTTGCCTTTCTATTTTTTAATTTTTATTTTATTTGTTTATTTTTTTTAAACCATTTTATTGACCTATGACTGATATACAAAAAGCTATACATATTTAACATGCACAACTTGGTGAGTTTAAGATGTGGATTTTTTTTTTTTTTTTTTTTTTTAATTTACATCCAAGTTAGTTAGCCTATAGTGCAATAATGATTTCAGGAGTAGATTCCTTAAGCCCCTTACCCATTTAGCCCATCCCCCCTCCCACAACCCCTCCAGTAACCCTCAGTTTGTTCTCCATATTTATGAGTCTCTTCTGTTTTGTCCCCCTCCCTGTTTTTATATTATTTTTGTTTCCCTTCCTTTATGTTCATCTATTTTGTCTCTTAAAGTCCTCATGAGTGAATTCATATATTTGTCTTTCTCTGACTAATTTCACTTAGCATAATACCCTCCAGTTCCATCCACGTAGTTGCAAATGGCAAGATTTCATTCTTTTTGATTGCCGAGTAATACTCCATTGTATATATTTACCTCTTCTTTACCCATTCATCCATCAATGGACATTTTGGCTTTTTCCATACTTTGGCTATTGTTGATAATGCTGCTGTAAACACTGGGGTGCGTGTGCCCCTTCGAAACAGCATACCTGTATCTCCTGGATAAACACCTAGTAGTTGAACTTTGCCTTTCTAATAATGCAGCATGCTCATAAATATTATTGAAGACTGTAATTACTTTTATCCTTCTGGGTCATCTAAAATAAACTTCTCAGGCTTAGTGGGATTCACTCTCATCCATTATTATTCTGCCATCTTGTGTTCCCATTTTTAGCACCAGTCAACTGGTTAATAATAATCCCATAATGTGTAATTAAGCCAAATGCTTTTTTTCCTCCTTTCACAACTGCTGATGATTTCTTCCCCCTTGTCTCCTATAGGGTGGATAATTGAAAAGGTTGTCTTTTGTTTTTTAACACATAGCACTTTTCATTGCTTTGATTTCAGAAAGGAAGGCTAAGATTATAGGCAAGATGCTTGATATGGAAGACACCCTAAGACCTTCAGTTTTAGAGAAGCAACTACAACAACAAAAATCTGTGCAAGAGGTAGATACCTTAAATTATAATGAGAAAGTATTTGCTAAATGACCACCAAAGTCGTTAAACGGAATCATACCTTCTTCTGCGTTTTGTAGCCACTCAACGAATTTCTTCATCTGGTCAAGAAAAACACTTTTGCCTTTGGCAACATGTGCTTCTTTGTACCATTTCAATATTGCTTCTTCACTCAGTACATCAGCTGCAATTTCAAAGCAAAGATTTCCAAGTTACTACATAAATATGATGTTAAAAAAAAAAAAGCAACTTTATGTCTCATAATTTAATAGAAAGCAATGACTTTAAATATTGAAAGTGCTGTTATAAAAGAACTCCGTATCTGACACTTATTAAGAAAACAGGAACCAAGCTCATTTCCAATATAGCACAGTGCTGTATTTTGGGAGTTAGCTTGGCAAATACTTTAGTGATGACGATGATATATATCTCATCAGGTATGATATATTGCAAGCTTATCTGTGAGTCACTACTGGGACTTGGAAGTCTTTCTCAGTGCTAATTTGCTGGTAGGAAACTGGGTTATTTTGTAATTTTGCAAATGAATCAGCAATCCCAGCGATTCAGAACACTATGTGTCCTGCCAACTCCAAACACGTCTTGATTAAATAGCAACCTCAAATGACTGGTCTTTTAAGGCGATTTACTCTTTTAGGAGGAAAAAAAAAATGGCAAATAAAAACACATAACTAGAATGTAATAACGCTATTTACAATTAAATATGAAGATCAGCTTTCTGGGTGTATCACAGGACCAACACACTCAAAATCCTATTTTACTCTCTTTTTTTTTTTAAGTTTATATTAAGAGTGTGAGTGGGGGAAGGGGCAGAGAGAGAGAGAGAGAGAGAGAGAGAGAGAGAGAGAGATAATCTCAAGCTGGCTCCATGCTGTCAGTGCAGAGGTCTTTGTGGAGCTGAATCTCACAAACCATGAGATCATGGACCTGAGCTGAAATCAAGTGTCAGATGCTTAGCTGACCAAGCCACCCAGGTGCCCCTATGTTTATTCTACTGCTAAGTCATGAATCTCTTATAGCATAATATCTTAAGTCACAAGAGTAATGTTTTCCTTGTACTCCATTAAGAGAAAAAGAGACATTAGGTGGACTTCTTACAGGTTTCCAGCAAAATGAATTATCTACTAATACTCGTTACCTTAAATTCTAAACTCCAGAAATGTGCCTTGAAACCCTCAAGTTACCATTAATTTAGACCATTTAATGTTTAGGAAGCAAAATATGAAAATGATAGTCTACATATTTTGCCAATGTTCCAATGGGTTGTCTTTTCAGATTTCAGAGTAAGAAACGAGATGGGATGCAGATAAAAAGGATATTATTGTCCTCAATGCCTGTGCAATCCACCAAAAATGCCGATAAATCATGCTAATGATGTTTGTGCAGTTGAAAGAGAATTTTAACTTACAAAAAATGAGAAAAATAATGAGATTGTTTTTAATGAAAACACCACTATTGTTTTCATTGAAAACACCACTGATGTTTTCATAACCAAAACCTGAAGTGTTTTTTTTTTTCCAAAATTAATAACTGGCTTGGATTCAATGGAAGAGAATGAACTGACGAAAAATACACAGGACTGGCTTTAGAAAATATCAAGTTTGTTTTGTTTGTTTTTATTATTAAACACACTACAAAGTGTAAAGGGAGAAAAAAGTCTGGATTTACTCATCTATAAGAATTCGGTGTAAAAATCAGAATCAGTTGTCCTAGAGAATTATTGTTAGCTTTTAGCTTCCACTTCCAACTCACACCCTGCACTCACAACGATGAAAAACTGCCATCGAATCCCAGCGTTAGTTGAGGCGAGGAGCAAATGCTTCCCAGCCTGAGGAAGTGACTTGTTCTTGTGCAAGGCTGCTTTGCGCAGACTTTGAGAACACTTATTAGCTCCGACATGGATTTTATGTTATTTATTTATTTACTTTAAAGTTTATTTATTTTTGAGAGAGAAAGAGACAGAGAGAGTGTGTGTGTGTGGAGTGGGGGAAGAGCGGAGAAATGGGAGACACAGAATCTGAAGCAGGTTCCAGGTCCTGAGCTGTCAGCACAGAGCCCATGTGGGGCTCGAACTCACAAACCGTGAGATCATGACCTGAGCCGAAGTTGGACTAGTAACTGACTGAGCCATCTAGGTGCCCCTCCAACATGGAGCTTAAAAGTCCTATGTAGGGCTCCTGGGTGGCTCAGTCAGTCAAGCGCCCGGCTTTGCCTCAGGTCACGATCTCATGGTTTGTGGGTTTGATCCCGGCATCGGGCTCTGTGCTGACAGTGTGGAGCCTGCTTGGGATTCTCTCTCCCTCTCTGCTCCTAACCCACTTTTGTGTGCTCCCTCTCTCTCTCTCAAAAATAAATAAACTTTAAATAGATAAATGTCCTTTTTAATATTTTGTCTTTGTAGCATTTTTAAGATGCTTGTGATTTAGACAGCTTAAGTTCCAAACTTTTTTAATCATGCTCCCCTAATGGGACAATTTTGAGCGCATACAACCAACATATGTATGCTTTTCAGCTTATAAATTATACGCAAGTACTACAGAACTATTATTATAAAACAAATGGAATTTAAAATGTGACAAACACATAGGGAAATGCTATGTTAACTCCCCACTGTAATGAATTGTGGTGATACCATGCTCATGGTGGAAAGCTGATTGAGGCTGCACTTTAAGGTTATTATTTTTTTTCAGGTTTTTCTTCTGAAGATGGAGAACTCATTCATGTGTTTTATTGCCCCACAGAGGCTGAAAGAGGGCATGCAGCTACTAAAATCTTGTCAACCACAGATACTAGATCATTAGGTAAAACTTATCAGATACACTGTTAGCAGAAAAGGAGACCAGGTGCAAAGCTGAGTTCTTAGAAGAGCCTAATTTTGTAATGAATTCTGCCTGCAAGACCATACTCCTTGTAGAGGGGGGAATAAATAATAACAAAGGGACAAAAGCAACCACCCAGGGCAACTTAGGGGGCAAAGCACAAACATCAAAAAGCTTAAAAAGACACTCAACTTTGGTTTAGTGAAAAGTCTAATCTAAAGAGTAAAGAACTTCTTGAGAAATAAAGAGAGAACTTTTTTTCTCTCCACTAAGGAAAAGTGGGGAGAGTTCTCATTAACAGAAGCAGCAAAGTGTTTGCTGGGATCTCCCAGAGAAATCCTACTAGGAATACAGAATATCAGCGCAAGTCCCGTAAGAAAAGCAGACATCCTACAATTGCATGTAGAACTCCCTCAGATTAAAAAATAATTTTCTCTATCCTGTCTGGCCAACTTCCTCATCACGTCTGGTGGAATGCTGTGTGCCCTTCCTCAGTATCACCCTCTGTGTGCGCCTCATTTTAGAAATGAAACGAGGACTGTAATCCTTGGTTTTCTTCTACACTCTGAAATCCAGGAACTCAGGAACTATTCTGTTCATTAACTCACTTCCAGCATTTAATGGAAGGCCTGCCATCTCCTGTGCATTCAATAAATGTATGATGGACAGATTAATTAACTCGATGAGAACAACTACATATTTCTCAATTTGCAGAGTTAGAATTTAAATGTTAGGTTTTTGTGATGATCAAAGAGGAATTACTGTACGAGTGGTTTGAGAATGGCAAAGCTTTCGAGAACATTACTTACATATTTAAGTTAAAAACTATGACTTGGAACTTAGGAAATTCATTATTTTTTAATGAACTAAAATATTCATTACGGGCATCACACAGGGACATTAAGTGAAAAATAATTTACCCTAAGAATATTGATAATGTATAGCGAGAAGGCCACTCACCTTTTTTTTTTTTTTTTTTAGAATGAGAACAGGAAGTTTCTTTCAGAAAAATATCCACAAGGGACAGAAATTAACCTAAGAAGTATCTGCAAACAATAAAACCCATGACACAGATAGTGCCAGTACCTGACAGGTTTATATTTCTCTCAGATGGACATGCTGAGAGTATGGTACTTGGCTTTAGAAAGGAAGAGAAAGAAATTATTTCAAAAATGAATAATGTGATGATTGAAGGTTAGTGATGGATTTATTTTTCCTATTGCACAGAAATACAAAAATCTAGATTTAAATCAGAAAGAGAATCTTTACTAAATGACAAATCACCACTTTTTTAGTTCATTAGTGAAAAGTATTATTATTTACAGTTTATTCACTTTTATTTCCCTGTTATTTATATGTTTAAAAAAAATCTTTCAATAATGGCATTTGTTTAAAAAAAAAAAAAGGTTTGTCAGAGACATGGGGAATCAAATTCCTAAGTTTCTGTCATCCTCAAGTTCTAGAAATACAGAGAAGATGTGTGTGTATATAATAGATTAAATGGGAAAGAAATTATTTCTAATACATTAAAAAAAAAAAACAACCCTGCTATAAAGCAAAGTGTTCCTATAGTAAATAAAAGGAATCCACATCATTACATAAAAGACACAAACAAGATACTATTTGATATTTGTTGAATGTGTATGTGTATGTGGAATTAATGAGAAGTATAATCTTGAAACATGTTACCATAGTTCACGGAATTTGTGATTTCTGGCATTTAATGACCCATCAGACAAGTGGTCCTGACCAACAGTCACAGCATCACCTGGAAATTTCTCAAAATGCAAATTTGTGGGCCCAACCCTGGACCCACCTTCAGAACCTGAATCCCCAAAGGTTGGCTCAGTCATTTAAGTGTCTGACTTCCGCTCAGGTCATGATCTCCTGGTTCATGGGTTCGAGCCCTGTATCGGGCTACATGCTGCCAGCTCAGAGCCTGGAGCCTGCTTCAGATTCTGTGTCTCCCTCTCTCTCTGCCCCTCCCCTGCTCATGCTCTCTCTCTCAAAAAGAAACATTAAAAAATTAAAAAGAACCCAAATCCCTGGGGAATCTGTGTTTTAACAAGCTCTCCAGGTGATTCATATGTGTTACAGTGCTGGGAAAAGAGGGCTTTAATACATAACACTGTTCATCAAGCCTTTCCAGGTGTATTAAATACAGAACAAGGACATCCAAATCCTTGTAAAAACAAATAACATATGTCTCCTGGTGCCCAGATATTTGTTGGATAAAATTAGGTCAAATAAAAGACCACTATCCAAAAAAGGTAAGAAGGTAAACACCATAACTCTCTTAAAAAATGGGATGGAATAATCGCTCCTCGGGGATTCCATGTTTCCAAGAAAAAATATATATATATAATTACTTCTTTCAGAAAAAGACTACATATATAATTTTGTGCGAAATTATGAAATTACCTAGAAAATAACATTTAGTTTTAACTTCTCAATGATTTATTTTCAGTCTTCACTTTACAGTTTCCTGATTTCATTTACAAAAAGAACGAGGCCAGAATAAAATTGACGTTGACACCTTCCTATGTTCCCGTGGGTCTGCTCATAGTTTCCACAGACCTTACTAACTTTTGATTATTTAAAAAGTGACCACCTAGCTATCAATGGCCTAAGGAAGAGTTTATTCTTCTCCTTTTTTACTTTTTGGTACCCATTTCTTGGTTATTTTATCATTTCTGGTCACTGTTCCTTAGCATATGGGGCCGAACAAGAGGAAATAACTGAAAGCAACCGGTTTTGTCAGTAGTTGTTAAAAGGAGGTCAACGGGGAAGGATGTTGACACTGATGGTTAAAATGAGAAATGTGGAAAAGTGTTTTAATAGATGCCATTACTGACAAAAAAGTAGGGTTTTTTTGTTTGTTTGTTTTGGTGAATAAGTTCAATAATAAAATGAGGTGCTCCTACAGATAAAGCTCCAACACATATGTTTCAGTTACAAAAAGATTTGGTTAGAGACACTGGTTGGGTTAGCTATTAAATGACAAGAAAGCAAATTGTGGGCTTAGGCACTAGTTTATAAAACAGTTCGCTTTTCTGTAGTGGAAAATACTAGCCACTCACAAAGCAAATGGGAAACAAATTTCAGAGGTCTCTCTACCTGTTTATAGTGGAGTCTGCTATGGTGCGTCTGGACAGAATGGCCATAGGCTAGATGGGCATGGCTTCTCCTTGGCTGCTAAAGAAGGTGGGCTAGCAATATGATCTGCAGATTTGGTTCTGATGGGTAACCATGGAGACCATTTATGCCCTAGTTTTAGGATGTTGACTCTCATGACCATGTCCAAGAGGACCTAACTTGGATCTAACTTGGACCTAACTTGGCCGGAGGAAAACTCAAATTACTTCAAATGAGACTTAGCAGTCAGTACTTTCTCCTACTGATATAATAAAGATTGTGCCGAATACCTTAATGCTGAGAAAGTAAAATATCACCCAAACACCTGGGGCAAGATATATATCCATCTGAAGAATCTCAACGGCCAGTTAAGACTCTGTGAAGTACATCTATAACTATAAAATAACATTAACATCTATAAAATAGTCATTAATAAATAATGTAAAATTTTTATACTAATTTGCCCAAATGATCATCCAAGATAGACAAATGTAAGAGGTACCTCAGTGGCTCAGTGGGTTGAGCACTGGACTTTGGCTCAGGTCATGATCTCACAGTTCACGAGGTTGAGCCCTGCTGACAGCAGAGAGCCTACTTTGGATCCTCTGCGTCCCTCTCTCTCTCCCGCCCTCCCCAATTTGCTTGTTCGCTCTCTCTCTCTCTCAAAATACACATTAAAAAAGTAGACAAATTTAAGAACACATCAAAAGGAAAAGAAAGATTTGGCTGATGTTAATTTGTACTTTACTTTTTCTTTCTATATTAAATTGCCATTTAAGATTGCCGTACCTTCTACCAAACATTTTATAATGTTCAAAATGTGTTATTTCCTAAGTGTTCTTTCCTCCTCCCCCATAAAACTACATGAACTCAGACCAAAGAATAGTCCAAGATTATTTTTTATATACTGTAGGTATAGAGATGGAGATCAGTTAAAACCCTAATAGCATTCATTTATTGAAGGCAGTGCCAGTTGCCATGACAACCTAATCCTTACAAATATAATGAAAAGACAGTAAAGGGAAATCTAAAAATAGTCATTTCCTTCAAAAACAGGAGCATGGCTGGGCCAAATAATTAAAATACAAAGTAAAAAGCTAATTATTTCAATAATTTTAGTCAGCTTTATGGCATCTGAGAAGATCTCAATATACTATAGGCAGACTTTGGTAATTATAGTTATTAGAGCTAATTCTTACAATTCAAAAATAGACCTAATTACTTTCTGTTATTACAGTCTTTTTCACCACCCCCCCACCCTCCCACAAAATAATAACCGGTTTATCAGTAGTCTTCTGGCAATGTGCCCAGGGGCTTCATCAGGCTGGTTCTTGAGACCATGAATATGTGGCATATGCACTTTCTCTCTTCTAACATAATACGGCTGTCTCACTAAAACTGACAAAGTTTAGCATGAATCCCATGTCTCCCTCTGCCTTAGCCCTTGCACTGGCCCTCAAAGATCTTCAACAAAACAGGGAAACAGAGCGGTAGGGCAACATGGATAGATACCTTTATAAAAGAGAACCACGATCTTCTGAAAAGCTTTCATGAAATGGATGTTGTCATAACAGTATTCTTGAACCTTCTGGAGGAGGATCAGCTCTGACTGGCCTTGGGAGCTGAACACAGCCAGGAGTGGAGCGTATTGCTGAAATACAAGTGGGGAGTAAAACCAACCATTAACTTTCTTGGAAGGTACAGAGACAATACTTGAAACACAACAGAAATCTGGAGATTTCTTTAGGAAGCTTTCACTTTAAGGGTTATCTCATTAGAACATTGTGTCCAATCAAAATTAATTTTTTAGCCCAGCATCTTATCAGATTTCTCTCAATGTACCCACTAAAAGAGACCAAATAAAATTCTGACACTATTAAAGGTAACTTATGCTGCTGTTTAAAGGGCACTATGAAAAGGAGGCAGAGTGAGGTCTTGGGGTGGCCACATTTAGTACTGGTGGAGTGTGGAGTTCTTTCCCTAGACATCCCAGACACCCTCACAGGTCATCTTTATGGCTTAGTTCCTATTGTTCCCTTTGTCCTAATTGTCCTTGGCTTCTAGTCACTGATGTTGACCCAACGTTTTCTCATTTCAACACAAATCTCCTCCAAGGAGCTTTCCCTGATCAACTTAACCTGCATATTTCACTCACTCCTCTGTTCTAAACACAAAGGATTATCTTTAATTTGTATGCTACCTAGTTTCCACTAGGCAGTCTTTTTATTTTACATTTACTTATATCTTGAGAGAAGGAAAGAGTGTGTGCATGTGAGGAGGGGAGGGGCAAAGAGAGAGGGAGAGAGAGAATCCCAAGCAGACTCTGTGCTGTCAGTGCAGAGCCCGAGGTGGGGCTTGATCCCATGAACCATGAGATCATGACCTGAGGTGAAATCAAGAGATGGATGCTCAACCGACTGAGCTAACCAGGTGCCCCTCTACTAGGTAGTCTTTGACTTCCCAATTCAAATGTAAACTCTGAAGGAAGATATGTCTTTCATTCATCTTAATATAGTTTTATAGGGAGAAGACAATTAATGAAAGCAAAAACATTTATCCTTGCTCAAAAACATGCTATTTACACAATCAGTTGATCTCTTCCACCACTCAGATACTTTTCAAATGTTTTGGAATTTTTATTTAAATGCTATTTAGTTAACATACGGTACAATACTGGTTTCAGGAGTAGAAACTTTTCAAATTCTAATACCATTTTGTAGTTTACTTAAACAAAAATATTACCAGGAATTTTTGTCATGTAAAAGGAAACCAATACAGTTAGACCATATTTCTCTTTAACTTTAATTATTCTGTGTGTTTTCTGACATTGTGTTTAGTAAGACTTTACTCTTAGACGGGAAATAATGCCTTTGGCCCAAACCTGGGTGAATGGCAGTTAGAACCCACATATCATACAGTTAAGGGCTACAATTGGTCTGTGGCCAAGACTGTTTCCTGTTGATCCCGTACCTTCAGATGCTTAAGGGCCTGCTCTGCAACGAGTTCTTCCTTCTTGTTCCATTCAACAGCATTCATTATACAGGTCCACAGAAGTCCAATCACTGCTGTTTCCGGAAGATCATTCCTCTTCATTTCTTCCTTAACATAGAGCACCACCTACATTTCATGGAAAAAGGGGTCAGAGAGTTAACAGGCAGATGGCAGTTTCCCTGTCACCATGCCTGGTCAGTAAAAAGCTTTGGGTGGATAAATATTCTGCTCAGCCCCTCCCTTCCCAGTACATACTCTCAGATTACAAGAGGGAGGAAAAACACAATGATTTGTTCTCAAAGCAGATTTATTTTTAGTTCCAAAATTAATAGGCTTATCTCTGGCCAGGAGCTGCTGGATAATAGGAAGTGAGAGGGAATCTTTGTTTCTTAGAAGTTATTCTTTTACATGCAGCACCCCTTTGGGTCCAGCAGAACAGACGACTTGAGCTGGTTTGACTCTCTGGGTTTGAAATTAGCTCACGGAGCTGTGAATCTTTACCTCCAACTCACAACTTTAAACCTCTAGATGAATAACGTGTTGGGTTTGTACAAGTCGATTTACCACAATTCATTCTTAATTATTACTTTAGACTCTCATGAGCCATGAAAATAAGCTGTGAAGTGCCAAAGCCATTTTTTATATGATACATATTAATGCAGCAACACTGGACAGGTTATTTTCCCCTTAAAATTATGTTTGATATGCAATTTATCCTCAAATCTGACAGTATGGAATAAAAGGTCTGCCTAGCCTAATGTATTTTATATCACACTTGTCAGGAAAAAAAACTTTTCCTTTTGAAATACAACCACAAATTGAGGTTACGTCCTCAAAAGTGATAAAACACCATAATCTATACCTCAAGTACACTACGACTTGGTGAATAACACAACTACCACTCCCCTCATTGCCCCTTTTTAGTGAAAATACATTCTTTTCTTTCCTGTTGGCCTGGGTTGCAGAGGTATCAGGAATGGGTTAAGAAGCTCTGGTTAATTCCCAGAGACTGCGCTGGCCAGAGAAAGATGCAAAGACAGGTGACATCTCTGCATCTAGAAGCATCACAGCGTTTTTTGGGTTTGCTTTTTTTTTCCACCTCATGGAAAATCACAAGGTCTTGCTTGGAGAAATGTTACTGACTATAATGCTGACCTTACTGCCATGAGACTTAGAAATATTTTTTGTTCCAACACCTCCATCTGCTGGATAGCATCGGTCTGGAATTCTCTAGTCTTAAGCCATGTAAGGTCCCATGTGGGGCTTAGGGCACATACAGTGGTAAGGGTTTGGGACTCAGAAGTAAATGGCAAAAGGAAAGGACTTCATTTAATTTTTGGATTGTCACATAAAAGTTGTTAAAGTTCACATGGGAAGTTTTCTTCAGGCAGGAATTTTTTAAAAATTTAAAAAGATACAGCGATAGCTACATGAACTATTATAAAAAATGTAGTATTTATATTATAGGGATATGCAGTTATTGTGACTATGATCAAACAAGCCATTGGTTCAACTGGTCTTTTCCCATGCTACGAATTCAAAAACCATCAAAAATTTTTGTCTTAAAATTAAAAAAAAAAAACCAAAACCCTATATATTCATACCCAGTGATGCACGCAATACATAGTGTTGATTTCAAACACTAATCATATACTTAACCATATTATATTATCTGTGATGAAATGGAAAAACCACCATAAATGGTGCATAACTGACAGTAGATGGCAAATCTATTCGACAGACTAAAATATTTCATTAATCACAGTAGTGTGATAAAATAAATCACTTGTGTGGAAATAACCATTAATTTCTGGAATATGCCAGAGGATTCTGAATCAACACTTTGCAATTGAGATGGTATGAACAGGTACATTAAGTTCCAAGCAGTAAACAAAGGTGGGTCTTCTTAAGGAAGGTCCAGCCTATGCTCTTCGATGTTAATCCTCTCATTCGTGTGTTCTGCAGTGATCTAATAAGTCCAGGTCCCCACCTCCTTGATTGGGCATTCCTGAGAAAGACGCTCCTGGAGCTCCTTCTGCAGTTCCTTCCTGGTGCCCAGGGACTGCTGGACTCGGAGGAAGTCGGAAAGCTCCTTCAGGCCTGCGTCAGTGAAGTATTTAGCAAAATGATCCACGCTCTGCCTGTTAACTGGAAAGAGTTCCTTGAAGACAAAAGGAAAAAGACCGTTTCACAACAAACTATTCAAATGTCAGCAAGCAATAAAGGACAAACTTTTCATATTAGAATGGCACTTAGATTATCTCATACAGTGGGAAGAACAGAACAAAGAATGATTTTCAAATGAATGAATCTTGGGTATCTTTCTGGAGCATTTGCTAAGCACCTTCTAAATTGGACAGGTTTACAGAGAAAGAAAAAAATGCTAATCAACTTATATAAACTAGCTTCACCTATTTTGAACCATTATTTACTTTTTCTTTCACTTTACTCAAAGTATAGCATATATGAATACAGAAGTGAACTTGCTAAATTAAATGTAAATAACGTAGCTTACAAGTTAATGGACAAAAGTCAGGTTTTTCTGATATATATACTATACATACATACATACATATATACGTATGTATAGTATATATATATTTGGGAGAGAGTGCACGAGTTGGGGGCGGGGAGAGAGAGAGAGAAAAGAGAGAGAATCTTAAGCAAACTCCACGTTCAGCGCAGAGCCTGATGCAGGACTGAATCTCATGACCCTAGGATCATGGCCTGAGCCACCCAGGTGCCCCAAAAGTCAGTTTTAATAATGCTGAGATGACGTGAGGTAATATTAGGAAACAGTACTGACTATTATCTCAAGAACTTCTATTCACAATCTGAGAAAATGCTGCTATTAGTCTAATACTAGCTTGGAGCTAAAGAGAATTTTTGTGATATCTGTTAATGGTGGTGGCTCTAAATTAAGTAACAGGAAGATCTAATCTAAACCCACCCTCCCAACTCTTCAGTTCATTACATAATTCTGTTGGAAATTTTTAAAGAGCAATACACCATGGCTGCTTGCATATTTTTACCTCATTTCCATTTTACCTTACACAGCTTGGAAAAGTCCCAGTAACACTTAGTCATATTCTAATCCTGTGTGACTTCAACACCCAGCTAAGATATTAAGGCAATTTTCAAAGCTTTCACATTTTTCAGACTGCTGCAGTCTAAAAAGTAGATCCAAATTTTTATGGTGGTTAGATTTGCACATATATGGTTGATAGCTATATGCCTCTAGTAAAAATCTCAGTAGAAAAATCTCTAATAGTTTTGCTACCATGTAGAGGGACATAGCCAAAGGCTTCTATGACATGACTCAAATTTCAACAGTCTCTGTATCATAACTTCCCCTGTTGAGTTAGGAGTTTCAAAATGTCAGAAGAGTTGGTGGGAGCAGCTATTAAACGCATTCATGGTAAAACAAACATTTCACATCAGACTGAAATTTAGTCACTGACATTGGTTCTAGCATTCAAAAGGTCTAACAAATTTGGGATTTGGGGAACAAATTTAATTTTGATTTTCTTCTAGGAATCAAAATGTGGCTATTTTCCTGAAAATTACATAAAGTAAAAACTCTTATAGAGGATAGATTAAGTCTCAACAAGGCTAAACAGCTTGACCCAAATTATGTAGTCAGGTATATTTAAGGACATAGCAGACTATGCCCATAGCCGGTAATTATTCCATTACTCCGTGCCAACATTGAGTATTCAATTTAGGAACAATGTGACTGCAAAGTTTGATCTAAAGTTATGTTCAGAGGAATATATCAAACATATTCCTGGGGGTTTATTTATGAACTATATTCAAAGTCCTTATAAATGACACATTTAAGACAGTGAGGATTATTATTCAGATTAAGCTGAAGTAAAGTCAGTCTAAGTCCTATCATGATATTTACTGGCTTGGAGCATGGTTTGCATTAGTCAGAAAAACCCTACCCAGGCACAAATCTCCATCACCTCATCCCTAGATTAAGGTCTCCCTGCTTCTGCTCTTGCTTCTGAGTCTATTCAAAGCAAAGCCAGAGTTTTCCAACTTCCACAAAGCTTTCCATTTTACTGAGAATAAAAGCCAAAGTTCCTAGATGATATGGGACCTGCTATGTCTCCATGCTGATCTATACTTTTGTTCTTACCAAACACTCCCCACTGCTGTCCCCAACATGGCATGCCCCCAAATTTGCATTCTGTTCCCTTTGCCTGGAAAACTCTTCTGGAGATATCTATAAAGCTCACTCCTCAACTCCTTCAAGTCTTTACACAAATGTCACCTTGGGGCAGCTGGGTGGCTCAGTCAGTTAAGTGTCTGGCTTTGTCTCAGGCCATAATCTCATGGTTCATGAGTTCGAGCCCCCCATTGGGATTGCTGCTGTCAGGGCAGAGCCTGCTTCAGATCATCTGTCCCCCTCTGTCTCTGCCCCTCCCCAGCTTGTGCTCTCCAAAATAAATAAAACAGTTAAAAAAAAAGTCACCTTATCAGAGAGATCTTCCTCTGCCACTGAAAACTGCCTCCTACTCTGATATTCCTTAGAGTTTTCCTACTTTATGGTTTCCTAATCAATGGTTGATTTAGTCTGTTGCCTCCCATCCCCTCTTTTCAGAGTTGCTGTTTTTCTTGCTTCTGTATTACAGAAACGGGTAACTGCAAACTTTGAGATATGCTTCTTTTCCCCTAAAATGTACTAGTACGGCCAGAGAGAATTTTGTTGTATGTGTTAAATAAATAAAAATTTCCTCCTTGATGGTGAAATTGACCCTCTAGCTTCTCGTTCATTCACTGAGTTAGCAAATATCAAGCAGGTAGGCTCCACAGAGGATTACCTTGTCCTCATGGAGCTTACAGTGTTTCTGCTAGAAACTTCTACCTGTGCTTCTCGTACCCAAAATATATGCAGACATAGAAACCAAGTAGGAACAGTTAAATGATGTATTCCTCAAAAAGGAAAGACACTTTAAGAATAAATCTATGAAGTGACCTAATTAAGTTAACCAAGCTCTGCCATGGGCATCTGTGAGGAACGATGCCTTAAGAGATAATTGTGTCTTGGGCACCTGGGTTGCTTAGTTGGCTAAGTGTCTGACTTTGGCTCAGGTCGTGATCTCGCCGTTCGTGAGTTTGGGCTCTCTGCTATCAGCACGGAGCCTGCTTCAGATCCTCTGTGCCCCTCCCCTTCTTTTCCCTTTCTCTCTTTCAAAATAAACTTAAAAACAAACAAACAAATAAACCTGAGTCTTTTGTGGCAAACCGTAACAGACTGTATCTTTATTACCAGTCATGTGCCCCCTCTCTTTAAATGAGTATTAAAGTCCCTCCTTGCTGTGTCTGCCTGCAAGGGTGGAACAGTAAGCTGTGACAGAATGAACTTTCCTACTCCAGTGCCAGGCTTCACTCTGACTTTTGGCCAGCAGAAGGTAAGCTTTGACTGCACTGGAGGGGTTTACTTCAGTCTCCCGTGTTTCTGCCCTTTCCCATAAGGACAGAATGGCTTGCATGGGAAGTGTTCCTGCAGGCTAGGTCCCGGAATGAAAAGGTGTATAGATCACGGAGGGATCTAGCCCAGATACAGTTAATCCACAGACTCAAGGATGAGAATACGTTGCCTTCATATGAACTTCCACCCTGCTTGGCAACCTATTCACTTATCTTTTATGATTCCTCTTTCTGTACACAAGGATGTGCCCTAAGTCCAGGAGAAAGTAAGTTGCTATGAGGGCAGGGAACTTTTCCTTCCTGTTCTCTCTTGGCTCCATAGCTTCTTGGAGCATGTCTGGCACAGAAACATAGGCTGAATGAAAATAATTATCGGCAGAAATCAACTAGATGATCATCTAGTTAATCGTTGGTCTTTATCATAGTCTAAAGACTTGAAATACCCAAAGGGCTATTTGAAGGTAAATTTCAAGAGACAAAGGAACTTGAAGAGATAGAGAATAAAAGCATTTACAGTTAAAATTATTCTTAGGTTTTCTGAGGGGAGGAGCCCATTTTACAGTAATCCCTTGGACTGACAGACAGAATTGCACACTAAAACACAGTGGAAGTGAAAACCGAGAGAAAAGGTGAAGAGAAGATGGCAAGGGTGTCTTTCTTTCTTTCTTTTTTTTTTAAAATTTTTTTAATGTTTATTTATATTTGAGAGAGAGAGAGAGAGAGAAACTGAGTGCAAGACAGGGAGGGGCAGAGAGAGTGAGAGACACAGAATCGGAAGCGGCCTCCAGGCTCTGAGCTGTCAGCACAGAGCCCAAAGCAGGGCTCAAACCCATGAACTGCGAGATCATGACCTGAGCCGAAGTCGGACGCTCAACCGACTGAGCCACCCAGGCAGGCGCCCCAAGGGGCGTCTTTCAATTTTAGACTTTGTCCTAGACTAGAAGAGCAATGTCACTCGGAGAAATCTCTGTCTTCTGCACATGTGTGACTTCTAGCAGAAAGAAATTGTAGGGAGTGGATAGAAATATTAAGAACAAAATATTTCTCTTCATTTGTTTTTGAAAACCACAAAGAAAGAGAAATAAAAAACATAATCAAGCAACTATGATAGTGGGAGCTTCAAATCAACCATAACAAATTTGTTTGCTTTCTTAAATAGCTAAGTCATTTCCATGGTGTCTTGGTATAAACAAGGAATTCTGTTTAAACTCTTATTCTGTTAACACATTAATAAGTATGTGAGATTGGTGTCACCCATCTCCAAACTAACACATCAGAAATGTTTAATTAGACTGATGGCACTTTATCATATTGCAACGTTAAATCTGCATACTTACTAGTTCCAAAAAAAAAAAAAAAAAAAGGTTAATTCTGATCAATGTTAACATAATCTCAACAAATATCCAGATCCGAAAATCACAATAGACCCTATGACTCTTTAATTTTCTGATTCCATTCATTTATATGATAAATGTTAAAATGGAATTAATTTCCCTCTGCCAGTAATACAGAAATAAAAGGGACCATGCTCTGATTTAACACAGACCCAAGCACTTCAGTCTTGCATTGCCAAAGCCACGACAGAAACATCAACCCCTTATCCAGACAATACTTACAAGCAGCCTCTTATCTAAGTTGGCTTTTCTCAAAGAAGAGGTAACAGAGTTGGCATCTTTTTCTGCCATCCATGCTTTAAAAAGCTTGACCGCAAATGAGGCTGCAATGCCTGTTTAAAAAAACAGAAAAAGAAACAGTGAGAGTTGAATTATTTTAATAAGCAAAAACACCGGTAATTGACAGACAGGGGCAAGCTGCTCACTAGGTTTCCTGAAAGGAGTCTGCTGCTCAAAGACGTGATTTGGTACAGAGGAAAAATGGATAGCTCTTTAGGCACAGTTCTGTTTCCATTACTCAAAAGAAAAGGAAAAACAGTTAAAACATTTTTCAAAGTGAGACTCCCTAATTCCAACCTGGAATAACCGTGTCTTTATTTTTACCTTGGTTCAAAACAGATTGAAAGCCCAATATTCTCTAGTTTTTTTGTTTGTTTTGTTTTTGCTTCTCTTCCACCTGTGGTTCACCAGTATTTCATGTCTATAACAGTGATCCTGAGGTATAACAACTAAATCTTGAGACATAAAAATGAAATGGCAGCACATTAATTAACATGCTGATAAATGATACTAGGCAAAATGCATTAATAGTGAAAGATATAAATAAAGCTATAGATGCACAGGCAATATTTACTTTGTAAGTTTATTTCTTGTAAAAAGCATTAAAAAAAAAAAAAAAAACTCATGATGGGGTGCCTGGGTAGCTCAGTCGGTTGGGTGTCCGACTTCGGCTCAGGTCATGATCTCATAGTCCGTGAGTTCAAGCCCCGCGTTGGGCTCTGGGCTGACAGCTCAGAGCCTGGAGCCTGCTTCTGATTCTGTGTCTCCTTCTCTCTCTGCCCCTCCCCTGCTCATGCTCTGTCTCTTTCACTCTCAAAAATGAATAAATGTTAAAAAAAATTAAAAAATCAAAAAAAACCCTCATGAGTCAAGCTATAAAAATACAGATGCTGTTTCAAACTGAAGTCTTTTCTAGATATTTTAAAAGAGATTACTAAAAGAGCTAATGTTAATCAGAAAACCACTCAATTACATATCCATATTGACATTAGGATTTATTTCCAAATATAAGTAATTAGATAGCTAGAAGACAGTTCCTCTGTGAACACTACAAATTTCCAAGTTAATGTTACATTTTTTAAATTTCCAAGTTAAAATGCAACTGAAATATTGAACTGATTTTTTCTGAAGTCTTCACTGTTGCAGCCTCAATCCCTCACACCCCCTTTTTTTCCTAAGAGAATTTCTATTTTGCATAGGCCAGGTGACTTCAAGTCTAAGTCCCGGTACCATTTCCTTCTGCAATGATTAGTCGAGAGTCCTCGCTTTAAGCCCATCTGCCCAGGGTGCCTCCCTGGCAACTGCTACTGGGCCAAAACTAGTCATGTGGCCTATGGTGGCCAATCAGCTGAAGGCATGATAAATTATTCTATGTTGAGAAGTACTCTCCCACTGAATCTAAACAAGAAAGGATGTCCCATAACTGTACCAGCAGACATCGTATAATGACCAGGGAAACCATACTTGGAATAAAGTTGATAATGCTATGATTGGTAGTGAGAAATAACAGGAGAAAATATCCAAGACGTGAATATTATTGTTTTGGACATAAGAAATAAAGGTTCTTATATGGAACAAAATTTCTTATACAGCAATTTGAGTTCCATCTTCTAGTTAGTTCCAAGTAAGAGCATTCAATCAATGTATCATTTATACAAACACAAACTTTGCCCAAATTTCTTCACTTGAATGAGCAGAGGAACGAGTAAAACAAAACAAAACAAAACACACACACACACACACACACACACACACACACAAAACAAACACACACACACACCCCACAAAAAAAAACCCAAAAACCCACTATGGCTAGGACAATAAAACAGGTGTTTCGAACTGTAAACACTGTTAGTTACTTACACCCACTATCTAAATTTTATAATCATTAATATTTTATATTTGCTTCATCATTGTCCATCAAATTATTTGAGGAATTTGTAGAAATCACTTAGGATTTTAATACAACCAGAAAGACAATTATTTTCTGTTATGAAGGCTAGGGAAATCTAACATAATTAACATTTACTGTTTACATGTTATCTTGTGTTTTTCTGAGGGTAAAATGGCTCACATAAATTACAGAATCTGAACTGTCATAAATCTGAGCTATATTAAGCCCAAAACTATAGAAAATCTCTAAGATCACTTGACTCGCAATTTACTATTCTTTTCTCAGCTACAAGAAAACTACAATCCATTTCACTGCAGGCATGAACGAGGCTGGGACTTCAACATTTGTAGGAGAGAAACTAAGTTCTAAGAAGAAACAGATGTGTTCACAAAAGCTCTTTTATTTTTAAGGAAAAAATAACTCTTTGTTTTGTGTTGCATTATAACTCGAATATCATTATCCTCCTCCAAGAGCCCACTTTTGTTTTATTCCATAACCAAGTGATTGTATATACGCCTATCAAACTCTTACTGCCTTAAAATTAAAGCAAGACTTCGATGCCACCATCTGGACTTCTTTCTAAAACTGAGATAATGAATATCTTAAAAATGGGATCAAAATGAACATCGAACACAAGACTTTGAGAGGTAACGGTTTAGAAGAACGGTCCTAACCAGCGAAATAACAGTCTGGTGGGGGGGCATTTGGGAACATGAAGGGGCCTTTTTTCATTACACTAAATAGAGGTGGGTGCTAGAGCCTGGCAGTTTAAATGCCCCACAAAGTACAATGAAGCATTCTCCCAACAAAATATGCCAGTGGCAACTACATTGAGAGAAACAGTTTGGACGACATCCACTTCAGGGTATTTGATCCAGGCATTAAGCCTTACACCCTGAAATTCAGTTCACTAATAGTTTTTGTCTTTGTACAAGTGTGCATATTTTTTCTTCCAGTTTCCTCCAGTAAACATGTACGATTCTTATTGTTTAGAGATATACACACATTCGCTCATACAGATGATGGGTGGGTAGAAGAGAACACTAAGAGGAGTTGCCGGTACTTTTCTAATCACCTGTGGCTTTACTTGTCTTTTGACACATGACAGGTAAGAAAACGCAAGCGTCATTACCTTCTTTGACTAAGCTGTCGGTGAACAGACTGGTGAGGATGGTGGCGGGAAGGGTGCCGTTGCCCAGCAGGATCCCCGACAGCATCGCCAACTTTGTCTGCTCTGTTTCGGAAAAGGCTTTAAGGAAGAGGAGAAGCTGTGGGTCAAACAAAAGAAACCAGGTCTATAAAGCAAAGGACTAAGGTAGGAAAATAACAGACAAGGTACATGCATGGCTGAATGGCAGACAACGAGTCGGTCGTACGCACAGCGCAAGTATTACCCATCAGAAACACATGCGCGTGCTCACTTATAAACTGGATGCTAAGGAAAGTGACTTTCTCAGGCACAGTTCCTTGCTTCCAAGTTCACTTACGCGTAGCTATAGATAACATCCACAGGAACAAAAAGAGACATATGGAGAATGGTGTGAATAGGTTATATAAAAAATTTACATTGGACTTTGTACAGAAGAAAGGGTAAGTTTTACATAATGAGCAGAACATTTACTGAAATATATTATTGTCCTTCATATTTTTCAGTGTTGGGATGCCCTTGTCCCCATACTATAGCTACCCACTTTCTTGGGGTTTGTTACATCGTACCACACACAAAAAAACAGGGAAAGTCACTAAGCTTTGACATCAGCATATATTTTTCTGAGTTCAGAGCATATAATATTCTTTAAAACAAGACTGTTGCATGAGAAAGGGGTTTTCTAAGTTTCTGCTGCTCTTTCTAAAATAACAAGATTCAAACTCAGTATTTCTTAGAGCATGTAGTCTTAGCAGCCCTGGTGATGAGGTAATGGAGGATATGACAAAGCCTCTTAAGAAAGAAAAGCCCTCTGATGCGAGTTGGAAAGAGCAATTTCAGAGGGGGCAATTGAGAAAGTAACAACCTCAGGATGGTTAAAGGAGAACCAAAGCAAAGGTGATTATACCCCATTTCCCATTTTTCATTCTATGAGTTCTCAGTCATGTGGAGTACCCTCCTCTTTCTTAAGGCTACCCCCCCCCCCCCCCCCCCCCTGCATTCCTCTGACTCTATTCCAGGCTATTTTCTCTAGTTCATCAGTTTTTAGGCATGTTACTCAGATCCCCGGGGCTCAATATCACTACTGGGGCCTTGCTCACTTTCTCATTACTTTGCACCAATGAAATGCCATTAACTCTGTACAGTGGGTAGGGCAATATTAACTTACTATCCTTGACAGTTAAAGGATTATTACATTACAGAGAAGTTATGTGAGTCTAAATATTTGTATTATGAGTAATGAGTGAGTGGCAGAACTGGAATCAAACTAGTCCATTTCACTCCCAGGTTATGCCTATTAAAGTGTCAGTGAATTAAAAACAAAGCCACCTTCAAAGTTCATAAAAAAAACATGGAGGGAATGAGAGTATCAGTGTGTAAAGCTCCAGGGAATACCAGGAATGGGACACAGTAAAAGAACTGACAAAATCATAGACACTTTGTATCAATCTGGCCTTTCCCTCTGATTGAAAAGATGATTCAGATTCAAGTGAACAATGAAAAATGGCTCCCAAAATAAAATATTAAACACTACTTTTTAAGCCCATCAATATACTCTCATTCATTAAAATAGTGCAAAAGTTACATCTTTTTCTTAAATTCATATTCTCATTCATCAATTATGTTAATCAACATTAAAATCAGATGCTGCCTGTACTTCAGAATATTCCTTTTAAAATGGATATACTATGAAAAATAAATCATTCTTGAAGCATACATATACATCACATGAATAAAATAGTAAGGAAATTTTCAAGTTACAAATGAGCTAAGAAAAGCATAAGTGGTATTATGAGACAAAAGTGGTAAAATGTCATTTAAAGGCTTTACATTCTCCCTCCCTGTTATATCAATTCCTCTGTTTAATCAGGTGCTTGTTATTTTCTAGACACCTAGCAATGTAATGGACATTTTTTTCCATTTAAGTTTTTTTTCATATTTATAAAAGTAATACATGCTAGTAGAATAGTATCTATCACTGCAGAATAATATAAAAATGTGATTTCCTCTCTAATCCCGCTTCCTTAGAATTAATAACTGTTATTGTGTTCATTAATAACTATTTGATGTGTCCTTCCAGATTTTTAAATGTACTTATATACCTCTATATATTATATACATAACTATATGCATGAACATGTATTGTTTTTACTGAATTATTCATTGATGACAGCTGAAACTTGTCAAGGGTACCAGCTATTTTTCTGAATACTTTCTGTGTATTGAAATTTACACCAGCCTTGATCTTCACTTTACAGAAAAGTAAACTGAGGCAGATAGAAATGAACTAATTTGCCTGAAGTTAAACTACCAAATGGCTGCTCCGCACCTATTTCACGTAACGATTTATCATGGACATTTTCCCCAATCAATTCATGTGGTTACACTCCATTGTTTACATGACTGTACAGTATTCCACGGTAAGGACAGACCAGAATTTAATTAATCAGTCTCCCATTAATGCGCACTTAGCTTATTTCTCCAAACTGTGATAAACATCTTTATACATATAGTTTTACGTATCCATGCTGAACTATTCTTAAGAAATGGGAAAATGGAGTCATAGAGAATGCAAATTGTTTTAAAAAGGGATTTTACTGTCAAATGTTCATGATGTATGGATCTGCACTGAACATGGGGAAGCGAATAAGTAGTAAAGTAGATGCTATGGTTCCTTTATTCCCTTGGTTTATAATTTAGCAGATATCTAAAATTGGAAATAATGATCAAGCAACATGCAAATCTGTAACAAGTTAATGTAGTGAGTGCTACATACACACACACACACAAGAGTTACAAATTTCAAGAGGGAACATGTTGCAATGACAGAAAGGAGGTCTTCTTTAATGAGGTGCTACTATTTATTTTGCTACTTACTAGAGGCCACTTACTCTATTCAGTACCTTATATGTGATCTCATTGATTCCTACAGCAATCCTAAGGTATGGCATCTTACCGCAGCTATTTTACAGTGAGAAACACCACTGAGACTTACACCCACAGATTATCTCCCAAGATGTGCTTTTATCCTCTTTGCCAGACTGTATTTGTGAAAATTAAAGAATTTTACTGGGTATTAGCTGTTGTGCCATATACTCCTTCACATGCTTTAATTGCTTAAATCACCACATCTAGATTTCCCCCTTGATATATTTATTTTTCTTGCATATTTGGAAACTCTAGTTTTTATTTTTAAGCTCTGCAAGGTCAAGGATCAGATGCTATAAAACCACTCCTATAGAGCAAAGTATGTGGTCTTACATAAAGATGAATGAACAAAATCTAGGCTAATCGTGTATTTTCCCCTATAGCAATTAGCTAATGACCTGTTGTACTCATTCATTCAACAAACATTTTTAAAAAACTTACTATGTCCCTGGCACTTCTGCACTATCGGTGTAAATGAACTATTTTCATCCCCCTCCATTTCATTACTTTAAACAGGTAAGGCATTACATTTGAATTTTTACCTTCTTCATTTCATCCTCAAATGCTTTTTCCAAATACTTATATCTCCTGATGAGTTTATTGAAGACCTAAACATAAAACAGAAGCACTCAATATTATGTGAACAAGTTTAAAAGACAATAGGAGGTGTAGAAACTCACCATAATCACAACATGGCCCTAAGTAAAAAGATAACTGTAAAAGAACTGTAAGCATTTCGAAGGAGTTATAACAAGGGGGGAAATGTGTACATAACAATAAAAGAAATTCAAACAAAAGTATAACATGTGAGAAACCAAAAATAACGCTGATAAAAACACAATAATGTTAAACCTGTGAGATGCAGAGAAAGGCAATAGGAAATGAAGGGGGTGACATATAATCACAGAGACCATGGATACGATGGAGAGAGAAGACCTCAGACACATTGTACTCTGGGTGGACACAAAGACGTCTTTAGAAGACAAGCAAAACTTGGTATAACTTCATAGTAATAAAGGATTACTGCCTCCCCCCCACCCCATCTAGTTAGAACCCACAAACAGGGTTTGTAAGTGTGTCAGTGGAATTCTAGGCTGTTTATTTAAGTGAAATGAATGTTTGTATTCCCACTAAATTCAAATGTTGAACACTTAACTTCCAATGTGACTATATTTGCAAGTAGAGACTTTAGGAGGTGGTTAAATGAGGTCATAAGGGTAGGGCCCTAACCTGATAGAACGGATGGCCTTATAAGAGCCATAAGAGAGACTATACCAGGAACCCAATTGGCTGGCATCTTAAATGTACACTTCCCAGCCTTCTGAACTGCGAATAATGAAATTCTATTGTTTTATAGAAATCCCAGTCTATGGTATTTTGTCAAGGTAGTCTGAATAGAATAATAAGTGTTCTTATTTAAATAGAGATTTTTATAAATATTGATTATTTTTATAATTGAAAACGATTTCTGAATCTAATTCCTTTCTCTCTCTCTTTTTTTAATGTTTATTTATTGTTGAGAGGGAGAGTGTGTGAGTGGGGGAAGGACTGAGAGACAGGGAGACACAGAATTTGAAGCAGGCTCCAGGCTCTGAGCTGTCTGCACAGAGCCCAACGTGGGGGCTCGAACTCACGAAAGGCGAGATCATGACCTGAGCCAAAGTCAGACGCTTAACTGACTGAGCCACTTAGGTGCCCCTAATTCCTTTTTCTTCTATACACATAATACACTGTCATCTAAAACTTTTAGTTTAGATTATCCCCTAATGTGATCAAGATGGGGTACAAGAGTAAAGATTACAGTGCTGCCCTTTATGAGGAAATAGTGGCCCAGGCAGGGAAGTAGTATGCAATAAGGAAAAAGAATCAATGGTATTGAGATCCAATAAATTTGATTTGATCACTCGAGTCCTAGTACTTGCCCTTGTAGTCTAGCTGAGAACAACTGGCTGTTAACACAAGTCAGTGATAGAACAGGAACCAGCTACTCATGATGCATGTACGTTCAGCTCTATAGTGTTAACGTTTACTAGGTTGCTCCATTCTACAGTCCTGCAATGTCCAGACCTTCATTAGGGCCTAAAGACTTCTAATTTTATTTTTTTACCAATCTAATAAATGCAAAACGATATCATGATTTTACTTCCATTTCCCTAATTACTAGCAGGTTTGATTATGTCTTCATCTGATTTGGGGGAGCCTTGTGTTTCCTCTTCTTTGAAATGCCTACGTCTCTTCCTAATAGGCAGCTTGTCTTCTTCTCTAGTGACTTGCAATTTTTTTTATTTAATCCTGGTATGAATCCCTCATAGATATTACAAATATCTTCTTGTCTCTTTCTTGTTAATAGCTACATGATAGTCTAATATAGCTAATATAGCTATGAATAGCTACATTCATATCTAATATGAATTAGAAAATTTTAATGAGTACTCTACTGATAGACTTCTATGCTGTTTCCAACCTTTGATACTATTACAAGCATCACTGATAATTCCCATCATATGTGTATGCGTCATTCTACACATATGCAAGCACATCTGAGAGTGAAGTCCTAGACGTGGAGTTGCTAAGTCAAAGGGAATGTGCAGTTTTAGTTTGGAAAGATAGTGCCAAAGTGCTCTCCCTGAAGTTTGGACCAATTTATACTCTCACCAGAATTTATGTGAGCCTCTGATTCCTTGTGTTCTGTACAGATGAGAGGCAAAAAAAAGAAAAGAAAAGAAAAAAAATATATATATATAAATAAATCTACCTTAGCTAAGTTTTAATATCCACTGCTTACTAAGAATGCAATTGAGTATCTTTTCATATGTGCAAGAGTTTTCTAACATTTCTACCGAAAAAGTGGCCTGTAGAATTTCTGAACCTAAGGTTTCCCTAAATCCTATTCAGATGTCTCCCTCCTCGCACAACAATCTCTCAGTGATGGGCTTTACCTGAGCATAATTTCGGATGGTTTCATGATCTTCATTTGCTGAAAACACACAGTGGTTGGTCATCTTGGTCTTGTCTCCGTCATCTATGCGTGTTCCTCCAGGGGCTGAAAAGACAAAGGTAATTACAGTTAAGACAATACTGAAATGATAGGAACATTTACAGAGCAGATGAATTCCTGCACCTCAAGGAAAACAGTAAAAGTGGATGTAAAATCTAAAAATCACATAAAAATTGATAGGATGAGGTGTACATGTAGATACATATGTTGTTATGTTTATGTTTCTAATCTAATGCAAGCTAGTTGTTCCATTTCACACTACTACCATAGTGTGTGAGATTATTGTTCTAGATCCTTGACTTCACCAGGCTCCTAACATTCTAAGTCTGGACTCATTTATTCTCAATGTAGTTCCTGGTGTTTCTGACATCAGGACATAGTTCACTTTTTAGGTTTGATAATATTTTGCCAGACTCCATTTCACCAACACTGAGAACGGCCAGAACCTGGCTCTTGTAGATCTTGTTAGTTTCTTAACTTTTTTTTTTAATGTTTGTTTATTTTTGAGAGAGAGAGAGAGAGAGAGAGAGCAAGTGCGGGAGAGACGGAGACACAGAATCCAAAGTGGGCTCCAGGCTCTGAGCTGTCAGCACAGAGCCCAACATGGGGCTTGAACCCATGAACCGCAAGATCATGACCTGAGCCGGAGTCGGATGCTTACCTGACTGAGCTACTCAGGCTCCCTTAGACCTTGTTGGTTTCTACTTGAGTAGGTATTAAAACTGTTCCCTCCTCCACTAGCCCAATTATCCATGCAGAGTTGAACAGTATACACTTCGACTGCTCGCTATTTGCATTTGGTCATCAGGCAGCTGTGTTGGCTAGGAAAGTGTATTTTATTCTCTATCGTCTTTTTCCCCCTTGGCCTACACAATATCATGGAATTAATGTACTAGCATAAAAGAATGCATTTTTTTCTTATGACTCAACTTTCTACATTCAAAGGCTCCTCCTGTAAGTTTCAATCATGGCCATTAGAAACACTGGCTGATGAGAAGAACAGAATCCATACTAGGTATTTTTGTTTTCTGATTGTACTTCATTATAATTAGGGTAGGATTCTAGAAGGTTTGAATAAGCCAAGTTAGACTAATGTCTTCCATATACTCAACACATATTTGGAGAATATACACTTGTACCAGCTACTTCCTTTATGCATTTATGTAACTGCCTTTATTTAACTCGTGATTTCAGATCTTTGGATGAAAAGTGCTACACCTAGCCAAACCTTTTCAGATCCCAGCATACCATTTCATAAGCAAATTACTTTTTAGAAAAGTGAGCTCCTTCAGGAATCTATTTTCAGGCAATTAATTTATGCATAAGATTTAATTAGCCCTCTGTAATGAAAACAACCACCTGGAACAAAATTTTATTAAGATGATAATCTTCTAAAAACTCCAGGCTAATGACTCCTATCTGACAGAAGTTAGTTATATAATTGAAATTAAATCTACAGTCTTTTCTTTTAGAGGTAAGTTTTAAAAATTGTATTCTTATACAAAACATGTTATACATGAATAATATTGCTACAGCTTGCATTAAAATTTTTTCCCTCTGATATTGGGACAAAGAATTAATTACCCTTTCTAAAATTTTGGTGAGCCTGCTATTTTCCTCAAAATGTAAGTTAAAAGAAATGAAAAATATTTCTTGTATCTACTCTTCAAAAAACACAACTGAAAAACCAAGATGACTATTGTTTTAAGAACAATGGAAGAAGGTAAATTTTGGGGTAGGTGTTAAGAAAATTCCCATACTCAATAAGTAAACAAAGTATTTATATAAAAAGAATGTGCCTGGCTGGGTTTATTCATTATATCAAAGGTCTGGCCTCGGTAGGTACCTGGGGGTTGTACTGGCTGTGCTCCTAAATCTTACCATACCTTTGGCCTTACCTTCTTAGATGTATGGAGGTAGAGTGAAGGAATGAAAACTGAGCTACAGATATAAATTTGCTGATCATCCTTATATAGATGGTCAATGACGCTTTGAGATCATCAAAGCAAAGTATACAGATAATTTAACAGATATATGGGGGCAGTAATATGGAAACCCAAGAGTCAGGTAAGAGGCATTCAGAGAAACACATGGTCTCATGTAGGGGAAGAAAGTAAACATTTCAAGAATGATAGGAGGGTCAGCAGTACTGCCAGGAGGGCACGAAGAACTGAAAAAGGTCTATAGGATTGACTTATACAGTCACATGTGACTTTGGCAAGTACCAAAACTCATTGAAGACTTGCATAGAATTTAGCAGTGCACCAATGAAAGTATATCGTAATTCATGAAATACAAAAGCCAATCATTGCATCAGAAAATATTCAACTTCACTATTAATTTAGAAATTTTGAAGGTAAATATCACTTACCTAATTGGCAAACACCTAAAAAACTGAAAAGCATAAGAGTACCTAATGTTGCTAAAGGTGTAGATAAACAGAACACCATTTTCGATACAATGTTAATTAGAATCTTCTTTTTGAGGGCTGGTGTCTCTCTGATAGACAGGTAGACAAAGATAGACATAGATATCTCTATTCTTCAATTCATTTATCCCTTGCTAAATATATAAAGACATAATTAGATAAAGGTACAAAGCTATGTGTATACAGATACTGATTATATATTGTGCTTACAATGAAACTAGGAACAAATTAAATATGATTCAAAATCAGTATGATTTTGGTTCTTTTCGAAATCATTCAAGGTAACACTCATAGGTATGAAAGGCAACAACAGATTGCTGAATAAATACAAAACAGTCATACAGAGTACCTTATTTGTATAATATCATCCCATTCTCAAAAATTAGCATATGTAGGTAAAGAGATTTCTAGAATGGAATTAACCAAAATATTAATAACAGTTGTCTCTAGGTAATGGGATTTGAACACAATACATATAGTTCTTATGCTTGGATTTGAATGATCCACAGTGATGATGTGAGATCTTTACAAATAGTAACAACAAAAAACTAAAGCAGCAATACAGATCAAAAGGGAGCCTGGTAGTAATTAGAGCCCGCATACCAAAATGGAAAGATTTCTCAGAAGGAGGAATTAAAATGTGGCTATACCTCAAAATGGATGAAAGTACACACTTTGTCCTAAAGTAGGCTGGCTTACACAGTGTTTCTCAATGAAAGGCACTGATAGCACACTGGGTAGGGCGAATTTTCATTGTACTGATTCCCCCTGCAAAGTAGGTGGCATGCATGCCTCCACTACCAAGTCTTTATAGCAACCCAAACACTTTCACACATTTGCAAATGTCCCCTCAGTAGTTGCAAATCACTGGCCTAGAGGATTGGACCACTTCTAGTGATTTATGGTTACCACACAAACTGATTACACAAACTAAGTTCTAAGAATAAACATGAGAAGAACAATGGGTCATTATGATACCTAATCAACATTTAGATCAACATACCATGTCACTTAGAAAAGCCTTCTACCTTGATGCCTCTGCTCTATTATTTTTATTTTGCTTTTAAACTAACTTTAACTTTTGTAGCAATGTGGATGGAACTGGAGAGTGTTATGCTAAGTGAAATAAGTCATACAGAGAAAGACAGATACCATATGGTTTCACTCTTATGTGGATCCTGAGAAACTTAGCAGAAGTCCATGGTGGAGGGGAAGGAAAAAAAAAAAAAAAAAAAAGAGGTTAGAGTGGGAGAGAGCCAAAGCATAAGAGACTCTTACAAACTGAGAACAAACTGACGGTTGATGGGGGGTGGGAGGGCGGGGAGGGTGGGTGATGGGTACTGAGGAGGGCACCTTTTGGGATGAGCACTGGGTGTTGTATGGAAACCAATTTGACAATAAATTTCATATTAAAAAAAAAAAAGAAAAAAAAAGAAAAAGAAACTAACTTTAATAATTTTCAAACTTCTACCTTTAATCCTTTTAGCTATATACTCACAATTACATATTTTAAAAAACCAGATTTAAACTATATTTCTGACATTTTTTGGATTAAACAGAATTTAAGGAAAAGCGGAGGGTTACGTTTCACTGCATGGAAAAAGGGTGGGCTTTAAGGGAAAGGGTGCTAGGGCATTTGGGGGTTAATTAAATATACTGGAAGAAACTAGTGACATACAAAAGCAGACTTTGTTCCAGAAACATTTTGAATTAGGGACACATGGGGAAGCTGTCCTTTAGCTATAAAGCAAGTAGCCGTGTTGTAACATTAACAAAAACCATCATTTCTGTGCCTCTCTTAACAAATAACTGTTTCTACAGCCACATTACCATCCCAAATGGTAAACAAGGTAAAAATCATAGAGACTCCCATTTGTGTTTTTTTTTTTACCAACTCTCATAAATGTAAATTTATAAAGATTTTATCTTGTAAGAAACTATTTCAATGGAATTTAAAGTACTAAAGAAGAAGCTATAATGCATGGCTTACCAAGCATACTGCCAGCCACCAGGATATCAAAGAGTGTGTCTGCATAGCGACGATAATCTAATCTTGAGCCTGTGGAATCCAGAAACTTGGCTACAGCTTCAAGGTCATCACCAGCTTCATTAAGCCCCTGGACAAGTGTATCCCTGAAGACCGTGGGTTCGAATTTCTCTTTTTCATCTAAAATAAATGTTACAAATTATTCTTTTTTTTTTTTTTTTTAAACACATTCTATCCCAAGAGCAACTATGCATTTCTCTGGTTCATTGTTCTTTATTTGACAGTGTAATTATTTAAAAGTTTGAAGACAACTAAGTTCTACTAGATTTCGATGTTCTAAACCCCTTGTTTAAACATTTATTAAATCAAGTAATTTACTTTCTATTTAGAGGTGCCAAAAAATACATTAATTCTATCTAATACATAATAGAATTAATAACTGATCATTTATGTCATTCAGAGAATAGGCCAATGTAATCTACTAATCCTAACCATCCGAAAAAAAATAAAGTGGAACAATCAAAACTTAAAATTTTGTTTCATCTGAGATAAAGAAAATGATCCAGGGACAACTGCCTAAGAATAAAGGAGAATATATAAATAAACAAAGGTTAGGAGGGAGGAAATAAAGAGGGACATATCTTTTTTAAATTATTTTTATTATTAACATATAACATTAGTTTCAATCATCAATATATCAATTCTATAATTGACATACTACTTTCAGATATACAACATAATGATTCAATTTTATATATTTTGCAAAATGATTACCACAATAAGTCTAGTTAATATCCACCACCATGCATTGCTAGATTTTTTTTTCTTACGATGAGAACTTGTAAGATCTACTCTCCTAACAACTTTCTCTTATACCGTACTGTATCATTAACTACTGTACATTACATCCCTGGGACTTATTTATTTTATAACTGGAAGTTTGTTCCTTTTGACTACCTTCACTCATTGTGCCCACCCCTCCCTCTCTGCCTCCGGCAACCACCAATCTGTTTTCTATGAGTTTGGGGTTTTTTGTTTTGTTTTGAAAGACTCCACACCTAAGTAAGATCATATGGTATTTGTCTTTTTCTGACTTGTTTCATTTATCATAATGTCGTCAGGTCTATCCAAGTTGTTTCCAATGGCAAGATTTCCCTCTCTTTATGGCTCAATAATATTCTATTACATATGTATATACCACATTGTTTAATCCATTCATCCATCAATAAACACTTAGGGTGCTTCCAGATCTTGACTATTATAAATAATACTGCAATGAACATGGGGGCGCATATATCTTTTTGAATTACTCTTTTCATTTTCTTCAGATAAAATTTTCTTAGTTTGGTATTCTTCAGTTCTAAATTTTTTGAGGAACTCCCAACCCGTTTTCCATAGTGACTGTGCCACTTTATATTCCCACCAACATTTCATGAGGATTTCCTTTTCTCCACATCTACATTAACACTTGTTATTTCTTGGAGGGATGTCTCTTTTTACAAGGTAAGTTATTCCAGGGCACACTTAAAGTATTTAATATATATCATGAACTAGATATGTATATTTATAGCTTCAGAGCAGACGCTCTCAGTCTTTTTGGTCTCATGACCCTTTGCCACCCTTTACAAAAAGTACTGAGGATTCAGGGGCGCCTGGGTGGCTCAGTCGGTTAAGCATTCGACTTAGGCTCAGGTCATGATCTCTGTTCATAGGTTTGAGCCCCATGTTGGACTCTGCTGACAGCTCAGAGCCTGGAGCCTGCTTCAAATTCTTTGTCTCCTTCTCTCTCTGCCCCTTCCCTGTATCACACTCTGTCTCTGTCTTAAAAATAAACATTAAAAAAAAGCTACAAAATAAAATTACTAAAAAAAAAAGTACTGAGGATGCCAAAGAGCATTTTTGTGTAAGGAGGTTGTATCTATGGATACTTACTTTATAGAAATTAAACCAGAAAATTAAAAAATATTTATCAAATAAAAAAAAATTAGTATGAACCAGGCTTTCTTGAATCTCTTTAACACCTGGCTTAATAGCAGACAGATGGAGTCCCATATCCACTGTAATATCACACATCATGTAGCCTCTGGGAAACCACCATAAACCAGAGTAAACATGTAAAAGAGACAAATAATATCCTAGCATTATAATGACAATATTTTTGAATTTGTAGAAGCCCTGAAAGGGCTTCAGAGGATTTGGGAATAAAAATACATGTAGCTTTCTATCCTCAGCAGACTCTAGAGAGACTTCTTGTGGAAGGTCATTTGGAGTCAGATCTTTTTTTTTTTTTTTAAATTTTTATTTTTTAGTAATCTCTACACCCACTGCGGTACTCGAACTCATGACCAGCAGATCCAGAGTTATCAAGAGTTGCTTGAGCCAGTCAAGCACCCCTTAAACAAACCTGATCTTAAACAAAGCAAGGATCATACACTGTTGAAAAGAAGTGAAGATGATAAATTGGAGGAGGTCAGAAGAGGCAGAAAAAAAAAAAAGCTAAATTAAAGGTAAAAGTAAGATTCAATTCAAAGGACTTCTTCACCTTTACCTTCCCTTTAGGGAGAATGAGTTGGGTGTGGAAAGGGAGGGGCAAAAGATGAAACAGATACTTCACAAAAATCTTACCATAAATACCTTTAGGGAGATAAGTGGATACTGCAACTCTAAGAAGAAGGGAAGAGGGAAAGGAGAGGAAGAAGAATATATTATATAAAGAAAAGAAACATTTCATGAATAAAAGAGTTCTTGGAAATGGGATGTATGATAAAATAAGTTAAAAACTCAATAGTAAGAGCTGAAAGACAAAGCTGAGAATATCTCTTAGAAACGAGATTTTAAAAGTCAAGAAAAAAAGACCTAGAAAATAAGTGCAAAAAAATAAGAAAAAGAGCAGACAAGTCAAATGTTTAAATAATGAGCATAATGAGAATTTTTTTAAAGCAATCTCTACACCCAAGGCGGGGCTCAAACTCACAACCCCAAGATCAAGAGTTACCCGCTCCACCAAGCGAGCAGCTGGATGCCCTCAGAATTCTTTTTTCAAAAAGGAAAGAAATGATTTAAAAATTTCAAGAAAGTTTTACAGAGTTGAAGGACATGAGTTTCCCAATAAAGAACTGTCTAGACACCAGCACAAGGATTCAAAGTGGGCCCCCAACAAGGCTCACACATTATCGAGAAATCTCAACACTGGGAATAAGGCGGCTATTGGAAGTTTCGGGGGTAAAAACCCAAATCACATACAAACTACCAAAAAACCAGAATGTCATTAAATTGCTCCACAGAAATATCAGAAACCAGATGAAATTTCTTCAAAATTCTGAGGGACAACGATTTTGAAACCACAACTCAGTGTTCAGCCAAACTGTTAACTCAGCACAAAAGCTGGATAAATGTATTTTGAGACACCTGAGGCCTCAAAAATGATGTTTCTCATAGAATCTTTTTTAAAAGAGCTACTGAAGCAGACATTCGGCCAAAAATGAGAGAATAACTCGTGATTTTAAGTCAGGAGATCCCAGGAAAAAGGAGGAAAAAAGAACATGAGCCAGGAAATAGGATTCTCCAGGACACCGGTGAAAAGACATTTCAAACATTTCATGTTGACAGCTGTACTGCAGGCCCAGGGAGCAAACTGACCAGGGGAGCTTTTCACTAAGAGTCTAACGTGATGGAGGATAAGAATTCCTAAAGTTTTTGTATTGGAAGATTTACATAACAAAGGGAAAGGTTAGTATCGACTAGTGTTAAGGCACAGAAAACTCAGCAAAAAAGGGAAGATAAATTATGAAACATTAACTCCAGAGACAAAATGATGTTCAGAGAGATCAAACCAACCGCATAACAGTTGAGCTATGAATAGCAGGTATAAAGTCCCAATAATATAAACCCTAAATAGTGGCCAAGCTAAAACTGCGTCACAGAGAAAGAATTGAGAAGAGGTCTGCACATGAAAGAGAGCTAAATCTTCATCTTCCAGAGTATAAACAGGAAAGTCAGGAAATAACCATGTAAGGATGGTATTTGGTTACATGAATGTAAAAATTAAAAGAAGCACGTAAAAAGCAGAAGGCATTTCTCTGGGGGATCAGATTTGCTGTCTCTATCATGTGTCTTGCAGAATTCTTTTGACTATTTAAAACGCGTGACTGTGATACAATTAAAAACTACTTGAAAACCAGACAGCACCTGCCTGGTTTGTACAGACTCACTGTTTTCCTGATCTAGTAGAAGGGATGAGTTGTAAGGGGTTAACACCACAGCACAAGAACCAGAGAAGAATGGCATTCCCAGTACCAGTCAGAGTCACACAGCATAAGATGCCATAAAGACAGACATAAATTGAACACTATTTTTCATGAACAAGAGATAAAAGTCCTTTTGATGACATAAGCAAAACATTAGGCAGCCCAGAACATGCAAATGTTGAATGCAAAAAAAAAAAAATTATATATATATATATATATATATATATATATATATATATATATAATTAAGGTCTTGTTTTGTAGAGGGGGAGGAAGAGAATGGGAACTCCAGAGGAATAGATTATGAGAGGCTGTTAGAGGGGGTAATCGTGACTGCACACGAGGAACTCACTGGCAAGCAAGGGAAACTTCACTCCCCACTCAGGGTCCAGATTTACCAAAAGGTAATTCTCCTTTCCACTTGGGAGAGAAAGTTTTCTTTCCTTGTAATATGAGAACATGAGAAGAAAAGACTCTACAAGTTGTTTACTGTCTTGTAACCAGCTTTCAAAATCAACTGACGCCATTCCTGCAATGGCACTACGACACATTTGGATGTTGACTCAGGTGGTAGAACAGACTTTGATGATTTGAAAATTATTAATTTGAAGCAGTGGAAAATGAAAGCTGGTACACAGGTAAAAATCTAGACTATGCTAAGAATTCATGCAGAGGGCTTTGTTTTGAATCTAAGAGACAACTTAAAAACTTGTGTCTGCACAAAGCCCTTCATTTCGGTTTTATTTTCCTAAGAGATTTGCCAAGGAAGAGGAAAGTAAAAGGAGGGAGACAGCAGATCACGGCCGAAGATACTTCAACAGTGAGCAATAACGCAGTAGGTCAAGATGATCCCTTGTAGCTCGGGAATCTAAAGAAATTGTGATGGCATGAAAGGATTAATCATTCTTTTGTAGGCTGAAAAGCAACTCCCATCTGCTGAGATAAAATGCCCACCCAGTGGAATACAAAATTCCCCAACAAGAAAATGGCCACAACCCTGTCAAACGTTTGGAGAAACATGACATTTTACCCAAAGGTTCTTTTTTATCTGAAACAACATTATGTGTAATTTGTACTTCACATGAGGACAGTCTAGCAAAAAAACTAACAAAATCCTAATGAAAATATGCTATTACTCCTTGAGTTTCCATTTGACAGGTCAAACCTCCCTAGAAGCGGGAAGTATATAATTAGGGTCTCAAATTTATACTGTGTTGGTGAATCAGAAGTGTGACACTACAGAGTTAGTCATGCTGGCCCTTGTACTGACACTGAGAAACAGGTCTATTTCTGATGCTCAAATATGTCCATAAGTTATCTAAACAAAATGCTTTCACTGGAAACCATGGTAACTGTTTAATATAACACTTTTCCTACCTGTTAATTAAGTGATAAATAGCATAACTTACATCCCTTTTTGAATGTCACTTAGTTATAATAAATGAGTAAGAACTATGATGGGTTTTCTACCTATGTGCATACACACACACACACACACACACACACACACACACAGAGTTCAACATTTGAACATTTACTAGCTTAATTGCTAACACTTACTGAAAATCTAAGAGTGTTTAAAACTGTCAACACAGATGAAATGGAGTATGTGGTCACTCTGGTTGCCTGTAGTTGGTTACTTTTTTCTCTCTCCTATTTTCAGTAATTTTAATCCAATTTCTCTACAAAATTTATAAAGAGGAGAGTTCAGTCATTAACTATTTCATTTAGCTAAGCATAACAATGGCTCAGGGGAGAAATTCCATCATTTCAAATTCCCACAAGCCATACTAGAAAACATAATCTCTTTGAAGAAAGTATCATAAACAAGATGTGCATATTTTATAAAGGAAAAGAGTCTGAATGGATTTCTAAATGATGTGTCGCGTCATAATGTTTAATTTTGATCTTAGGCAATAAAAATAGTTTTGTTTCCCAGACTTGGCATGGAAGAGCATTATTAGCTTTGTTAGAAAACAATTTCAAATTGAAGACAGACCTTCAGAAGACAGCCTAGCAAAATGACCTTGAGATATCCTCACTAGATTTTTTTCCTTACCTCTACAAAACTGCCAGCCATTTATCTGAAGTCAGCCCTATCATAAGAGCAAAAGAAAAGCCAAAGCACGATAAATCATCAGGATGCAATTCACTATTATGAAGAGCAGAAATTGAGGTTGACTCCATTTTTTTTTTTTTTTTTTGGATTTCCAACCAGCAGTTTGGCACAAAATAGCTCAAGTGCTTAAATCCCCAATAGATCTGAGTTATATGAATCCACATCAATGGCAAATAATATATATTTCTGGGTAGCTCTGAGTATTCCAGCAGCGGTAAGACACAGGCACAATCTTGCCCACTAAATGAATCAGAGATAAACCAGCTCAGATTTAGAGAAAACCTTTCTGGCTTAAAACTGAAGACTGACTCTAAGGGCCAGTTGACTTGTTGAATCACGCCTGCTGTTGTGCAATACACCCTTGGGCCCTCTCTTGGCTTTTAAGCTCAGTTACCGTGAATCAGCGTCCCACGAATAAAGCTGGAGATCCAGGTCTGAGATTAACATGTTCCCCCAGTGGGCAGGCGATGGCAAACCTTTCTGCACCTCACAGTTGGACATATATTAGCTATTATCACATTACCAGGCCCAACAATACCTTAACTATAATTAGCTTTCTGAACTATATCATTCCTTACTGATGAAATCCTTCTGAAATCATCCACATCATTTTCCCCCCCATTGACTGCTTTAAACAATGAGATAAGGAAGGCACATTGACTGTAACACCTTGTGTTAATATCAGGGTCCAGATTTCAATGGGGAAATATCATGGGGACACAATTTATATGACAAAGATGGGACTAAGCAGAAGGAGATGGCTGAGGTCATATGTATATTAGTTTATAGGGATGAGCCAGGGATGGAAAAAAAATAGAAAACGGGAAAGCACAAGACAAAAATTACTGTACAAAATAACCACCTTTTGCTTAGTTTACAGTTTCTTAGTTTCATTGTTTCAGTACGAATGTGAATTCCCTGCAAGCAGCATCTACAAAGAAATCCAGCCTCACGGCTATCTAGCTACTCTCATGAACTCTTCCACTCCATTGATTGCATGGAGACTTCTTTTTCTTCTGCAAGGCTAGACTTGCTACTTATGCAGACACAATCCTTACGCAAGACAGCGGAAGGTTCAGGGGCCACCTCAACACTGGAAATGCCAAAGCCGTAACATATGGGTCATCAATTCAACAATGTAGCACATGATACCATTACATGCCATTATGTTTCATAATCAGTAGTGAGGCCTTCAGAGAGATATCCCACCATCATTTAGCTTTCTACATGATATTTCCTTAAATACGTTTCAGTTACTATCCTAGTGTTAGTCAACATAATAATCTTGTACCATGTTTCCTTTTAAAAAGTTTCCTAATCAGGTTATGGCTCAGCTATTTTTTTTTTTTTTTCTTTTAAGTCCAAGAGGACTTCTGTATAAGAATGCCAAACTGATTAAACACTTGAAATTTAAAACCATTCTTTATGCAGAAAGGGTAGGGAGATGAACATGACCTAACAATAAGTCATTCACACAAACAGAAATTTCCCCAGTCATTAAACAGGTTCGACACTACCTTTCCACAATAAAAGACACTTGAAAATACTGAGTTTTCAAGATACTTAGGCAATACATTTAATGTGACCTCTTAAATTCTCAAGAGTAAAAACTCCTCAATATCTCCTTCCCTAGATTACCTCTCTCCCAAGTTTTACCATCTTTGCTTTCAACATTTCCTTAAAAACAACAAAGAAAGAAAAACTCAAATATAAATGTGATGTCAAAAATAGTAAAGTTTATCTAGTGTCTTCCTAGCCTCACAGGAGAGTGAGGAAACCGAACAGACAGAATCATCCTCATTTTGTAGATAGACACAAAGTTTAGACAAGTTAAATGACTTGTCTGAGGTCAGAGACCTAAATAACCTTTCAGAGGCTTGGAGGCAGAAGAACTTCAGATTTTACATTCAGAGCCCAGGAGAGTAGAACTAGTGAGCTTAGTTAGGTGTGAACAAGGATAATTTGAATCCTTCCCCAAACTCCTGTCTTGCTGAGAACTTCACCTACTCTCTCAGCCCCCCAGTCCCACAAATATGCAGCACAACCTACCCCTTTTCCGAGTTTTGAACCGCTGGCCTGTTAGCACTGGCTTCTGATGCTTATTCATAAAATTTCTGAAAACAAAGAAAAAAAGATTATATATTTCAAATAAGCAGTTCATACAAAAATGTATGGCTAATAAGCATATGTTCAACCTCACCTATACTGAATATACTTTTAAAAAGCAAGGTGTAATTAAAAAAATTTTTTTTAATGTTTATTTATTTTTGAGAGAGAGACAGAATGTGAGCAGGGGTGGGGCAGAGAGAGAGAGAGGGAGACACACAGAATCTGAAGCAGGCTCCAAGCTCTGAGCTGTCAGTACGGACATGGGGTTCAAACTAGGGAACCATGAGATCACGACCTGAGCTGAAGTCATATGTTCAACCAACTGAACCACCCAGGCACCCCAAAGCAAGGTATAGTTTTAACTGTTGAACTGGCAAAAATTTTTAAAGTTTAATAATATCTAGTGTTGACAAAAGACATAGGGAAAACCACAGACATAAACTCTGGCATAGGGAATAAGTTCCACACAATACTTTTGGGAAGCATTTGGTGAATATAAATATTTACATGTTATAACGTGTAGTCTAGCATTTCTTTTCCTAGAAATTTACCATTTTACCTGCACAAATATGCATATTTATGTGTGTGTATAAAGGTTTAGCTGCAGCATTGTTGAATGCATAAAAACATGCAAAGTTAAATGCTCATAAACAGTCATCTGGTTAGATAAGTTATCATAAGCCATTAAGTGGAATGTTATGAAGCTATACAGAAGAATGAGTTAAATCTAAATAAATGTATTGCACTTCTTGCTCTGGCTACCTCTCTGATTATGTTTCCCACACCTGCATCTCTCCCCATCACTCACTGTGCTCCAGCCAGACTGCCCTCTTTCTTCTTCCAATGTGCCAGAGAAGGTTTCCTCTCCTCTGGGAAGATCTCTCCCCAGCCCTTGAGGTGGCTCCCTCACTGACACACTCAAGGGCCTCTTTTTCAGAGAGGCCTTACCTGTACATCCCCACTACTGGTGTCTGTTCTTTCTCCTTTTACCTAGCTTTACTTCGCTTCACAGCCTTTAGCAGCACCTGACATTCCACTGTTATCTGTTTGCCTGAGGTCTACTTCTCCCATGAGGGTGCAACCTCTAGGTGAGTAGGGACTTTGTCCGTTCTACTAAAAGCAGTATCTTTAGCATCTAACACAATGGTAAGTAAAGAGTGAGCATTTAGTAAATACTCGTTAAATAAGCTGTTGCAGACATGGAAAGATGTTCAAGGCACAGTGTTAATGGAAAAAAGCCAGTTAAATAAAAGTGTGAAGCATAACTTTTTGGTTAAAAAGAGAGTATATGCAATATTTGCTTTTCTCTGCAAGGAAAATTTTAAAAAGAATCAATTATCTTAAAAAAAAAAAAAAGTAAAAAAAAAACCCTGCTCCATAAGATCTTTTACAAATTAAGAATAACTTTGTTGGCATTAATATTATAACCTGAAGATATATCCAGGTTGCCTAAATTATGAAGACCAAACAATTTAAGAGAATGTCAAGCAAATGATTTAATTACCTTTCAAGGGTCTTCTTTAAATTGTGATTTGAAAATGTTTAGATTTTTTCTGATTAAGTCACTATTAAACAATCAAGAAAATTTGCAGTATTTAAGCGAATTATTTATGTCTCAAAGTTTAAAAAAAATCTTCAATAACATGGAAAAATTATTCACTTTATACACCAAAACCTTCTTTCCACAAACAAAAGAAGAAAATCTCCTATTTTCATATAGAAAGCAATCTGCTTATCACTCAAAACTTTAATCATAATTTAATTGGAATTGATTAAAAAATAAAGTAACAAACACAAAAATTTCTTCTATAGTTTCAGTACAGACAATTTTTATTAATACTATAGTGTGAACTTAATATATCATGCTTTGTGATATAAAGGTGACTAAGCCAGATTCCGTGCCCTCAAGGAGCACGCCTAGGGGAGATAAAATCCACAAACATTTACAACTCAACAGAAGTACAACCTAGAACAAGCTCAGAGAAAGTGATGGCTCTTGGTGTTTGGGGCAGCTGCTACATACTGAAATAATTACAAATGCAATAAACTCTATTTGATACAAGTCAGAAACAGAGCTTCTCATGCATTGTTTACATTCACCACAAAACTCATTCAGAAAGTTCCTCATTGGCATTTTCAGCAGATTCACTCTGGATTAGCAAACAGGTCACTGGGGGTACATGTGATAAATGGGCGCGCACATACATGTTTATAGTTTCTACCCCCCCTCCCCAAACATCACAAATATCACATAAAATGTTTTCTTGTGCCAGCAAAGAAAAACACCTGGTAAAGAGTTTAGGGCTCATACTGAGATATAAGAAAAATAGACCCCAGGTAGCCAGAAGCTTTTCCAGCAGATGAACACGCAGGAACGAGTTACTCTTTGCCAAAGATGTCTCCATTTTGTAATCAATAAAAAATACTTTTGAAGTGTGAGCCTTCACTAAGAGTTTTATTTTAAGGTCCAGAAGATAAACTCACAGAATTCTCTACCTCTACCTTTGCATTTTGTTGCTCTTTTTTCTGCTAATGAGGAATCACCACAAAACACAGCCTACCAACGACAGAGTTACTCTATTTTAAACATCTTTAGCTCCATTTATATTTATACTTTCTTCAGTTCTAAACACAAAAGTTTGTTTCTTCGTGGTCTAGTTTCCTGGGCTTACCATTCACACTCTCCATATACTATATGTGGAAGATAACATAATAAACATGCAAACAAAAAAGTATACAAAGATCTTGACGAACACAACAGCAAATATTAAAACAAACACAAACAGAAACTCACCTACTGGTATTGAAAGACTAAATGAAGATATTCTGCTCAGCAAGTCTCTATCGCTTAGCTGTTACTATTTAGAGCAGAGGTCTGGCTTCTCTCTAAATTTAGCAATCCACGCTACATTATAATCTGCTCCAGTGAGGGTCAGGCTTTATAAGGCACTCACTGAAGATGTGGCAAAAGAGAAGCAAGGGCACTTTGAATAAGAAACTGTGCTAGTTTAAACCTGGGAAAGTAACAAAAAGTAACAAAGACAGCTCTATTAGGCCAACATCAAAAGCTTATTTTTATTGGGTTGCATTACAATTTACAACTTGACAACAACTAGAAATGCATACTTATGTGTGTATGTGTCTATGTGTATGTGTTTTAAAATAAATTTTACAGAATCCTCAGAGACAAAACTTATGTGTGGTACAACCTATGCATGCATATATGTATGCATATAAAACAATAAGCCAAACACACAGACAAAATAAAAATAAGCTCATGCTGTCCCCCAAAATGGAAAAGCTCCAGGGTTTAAAATAGTATTATTCAAGAAAACTGTATGCAAAATGGTAAAACAAAATGGATTTAAATATTTCACCTGCCATCTAAGAGACAAAATTTCTTGGATATTCCACAAGACAAAAAAGACAGTGAAGTATTAAAATGATTCAATCAACCAAAATTCAAAACTAAGCACCCTATTCATGAAATAAACATTTTTTGAATACATTCCTATTTAAGTCTAAATGGAAAGAGTTTTAGGTTTAACATAATAGATGAATTTCACCCACCTCCCTCTATTAATATTCTAGCTGTCCTGGGTCCTTTGCAGATTCCATCCCTTACTCCCAACAGGACTCAGGGCCCAAGTGTGATGATGGGCCAGCACTCAGATGGACTGGCCTCTTGCCAACAGTGCACTAATTCTGCCAGTTGTCCAGCACACCGTGAGTAGACTGCCCTGTTGTATGTGCTCTTGCTGGTGCTCTCCTTCTTTCATTCCCTTCATTTTGGAAAGAATGTGATCTGCCAGAGAAGGACTTCTTACTGTTCCTAAAAGGGGATGATTGTTCTTCTGGTCTGGATAATATTTGAAGTGTGATAATCTGCCTTATGTAATATGTTACACTGCTAATATGCACATATAACTATGCTATCCAAACAACCTCAACTTTAGGAATACGCATACACAGGGGGTGCCTCGGTGGCTCAGTTGCGTGAGCATCTGACTTTGGCTCAGGTCATGAACTTACAGTTCGTGGGTTTGAGCCCCGCAACTGGCTCTGCGCTGACAGCTTAGAGCCTGGAACCTGCTTCGGATTCTGTGTCTCCCTCTCTCTCTCTCTAATATAAACAAATAAACATTAAAAAAAAAAAGTTGTTTGGGAAAACAACTTGACCTTTAAGAATCATGAGTATGCACACAGGACAGTGGGGTGGAAATCTTCTGCAAAGGGATAAAAGAAAATTGTTTCGGCTCTGTGAGCTACATGGTCTGTTTCAACTACTCAATTCTGCTGTTATAGACTGAAAGCAGCCACAGACAATATGTAAACAGGCGGTCGTGACTGTATGGCAATAGAACTTTATTTACAGAAAACAAGTGGTAGATCAGGCTGGGCTCCCAGGTTGCAGTCTGCCACCCCCCATTCTAATATAGTGCGTCCAACAGGAGTGTCTGTGACGGTGGAAATGTTCTAGATTTGTACTGTCTAATACGGCAACTACTAGACACATGTAGCTGTTGAGCCCTTGAAATGTGGCTGGTGTAACTGAGGAATTAAAATTTAATTTTTATGAATTACAATGAAAATAGCCAATGTGGCCAGTCGTTACGGTGGGCAACCCAGTTCTAAAGCATTCATTATAGCCTAACCCACTTCAATTTAATAAAAAGGTGAAAATACATACAAAGAATATGACGTTTTTAAATAAAGTGGCTTGGAGGAGCGTTTTGCCCAAATTTCAAAACCTGGTGGCTATTGTGAGAAAAGAAGAATCCAGCAAACTTCAAAGTGAAACTCTCTCTGGGTAGTAAATAACCCTGGAGACAGTATGAAGGAAAAAAAAAAAAAAAAAAAAAGACTTTCCGTTCTAAGATAATAAAAGTTACCAGGCAGCAACATCATCTCCAAAGTATAAAGTGTTTGGGAATGGCACCGTAACACCAGCACACAAAACTGGCAATGTGATTGCCACTTCACGGCAACATTCCCATGAAGCACTTTGTGCTCAGGAGGAACGTTCAAGAACTACCTTTTATTCTATACTCCAAATGAGCGAAATAATGTACCATAAGAAGAATGAACTAAAAATTTCCTAAAGTTATAAACTCTCCTCCTTTCCATTAAAGCTAAAACTCTAGGAACATACATCATAAAATCCTTCACTAAAAGTTGTGTCCAGGAGTCATTCAGGTTCATAAAAATGATCTCAGAAGAAGCAAAAATAATTAAGTTGCTCTCTAAAAGTGTAAATTACTAACATTCTAAAGCAATAGACCAGATAAATGCCTACAATAACACTACACTTTGTTGCCAAGAACAACATTATCTTTTTAAATGTCCTTATGATTTTGTACCAAACAGCCTCTGTACTCAAAATCATCCCCAGCCTCTACAGAATTCTTCATTATATCTCCAGGCACATTCTATGTAAGTTTTAGTTTTTATAATAATTGGAAAAAAAAAAAAAAAAAACAAACAACGAAATTTCAAATAGTAGCCTATCTATAAAAAAAAAAAGTTTCTAAATAAAATCAGATATTCCCTTCTTTAGTACAAAAATATTAGTCACTCAAATGCCACTCTACTTAATACTGGTTCAGATTACATACATATAAACATGTTACCGAGTCTTCTTACACAGTGAATGACAAAAACATTTTCCCTCTAAAATCTAAAATAGTACTTTAAAGAAATATAGGCCAAGGTCACCTGGGTGGCTCAGTTGGTTAAGCATCTGACTTCGGCTCAGATCATGATCTCGTGGTCTGTGAGTTGGAGCCCATGTCAGGCTCTGTGCTGACAGCTCAGAGCCTGGAGCCTGTTTCATGTTTCAGATTCTGTATCTCCCTCTCTCTCTGCCCCTCCCCCACTCACACCTGTCTCTCTGTCTCTCAAAAATGAATAAACGGTAAAAAAAAAAAAAAAAATTTAAATATCACTATTATATTCATGTCCCATTTACTCTTATCCTTAATGGTATGAAAGAACAAAAATAATCTTTCTTAAAGAGTACCAAACTTAATAATAGTTCTCCCCTCAAAAACTTGACAACCATCTCCAGAGGGACACTAATGGTGGAAATTTAAATTGTGCTAAGCAACCACCTTACAAGGGAAGAGTGACCAAAACCCAAAGGAATTGTGCTGTGGAAAAAAAGCACTAAGAGCTTACTACTCATCTAAATCTTTTTCTGATATAGAGGCATCATGATAAAATTTTCATTATCATATTTCCAAAACAATTTCACACCTTACACTTATTAGCGTATCTACCTTGGTTCTGAATGGTGATACCTTGTTTTCCTTTTAGCAAAAATAGAAATATTCTAAAAATCACATTTTAAGTATCAATGTACAACTTCTTCAGAGAAATAAATTAAGACAATGTGTAATGTCTGGGAATGCAAGCTGGTGCAGCCACTCTGGAAAACAGTATGGAGGTTCCTCAAAAAACTAAAAATAGAACTACCCTACGACCCAGCAATTGCACTACTAGGCATTTATCCACAGGATACAGGTGTGCTGTTTCGAAGGGACACGTGCACCCCCACGTTTATAGCAGCACTATCAACAACAGCCAAAGTATGGAAAGAGCCGAAATGTCCATCGAGGGATGAATGGGTAAAGAAGATGTGGTATATATACACAATGGAGTATTACTTGGCAATGAAAAAGAATGAAATCTTGCCATTTGCAACTACGTGGATGGAACTGGAGGGTATTATGCTAAGTGAAATTAGTCAGAGAAAGACAAATATCATATGACTTCACTCACATGAGGACTTTAAGAGACAAAAAAATGAACATAAGGGAAGGGAAATAAAAAATAATATAAAAACAGGGAGGGGACAAAACAGAAGCGACTCATAAATGTGGAGAACAAACTGAGGGTTGCTGGAGGGGTTGTGGACAGGGGATGGGCTAAATGGGTAAGGGGCACTAAGGAATCTACTCCTGAAATCATTGGTGCACTATATGCTAGCTAATTTGGATGTAAATTTAAAAAATTAAAAAAAAAAAAAAAAGACAATGTGCAATGTCACTTATTTCCCCTTAAGTGAAGTTATTTTATAAAACTTTTAGGAAGTTGAATAAAACCCTAAAATGCTTTCACTCTATCAATTCATGTCCTCTGCTTAATGTAGATTGTAAGAAGTAGTTCAGGGCATGCATATTCCCTTCTCTGGGCCCTTCTCCTTTCCCCAGATGGATTCTCTCCCCCAGATCCTTCCCTTCCTCCCTTAACAACTAACCAGGCATATTCATTCAACTTCACAGATAGTCTAATGTTACTGATGTGATTCTTAAAGTCTCTCAACACTTTGAAACACAAACACACACACGCACGCACACACACACACACACACACACACACACACACACCAGAGATTTATAAGAGCACACTTTGGCTTTTAGAAAGCCAGGTTCTCAAAAATAATGTTTCAAAGTATTTTAATAGCAAAACGCCCCAAAACCTCTGTTCTAGGTAAGTTAAAACAATTAGAACTTTTGTCTACAAGCAAAAGTATTGTGATGACTGCATACCTACAATATTTCAAACCACAAATTCTAAGAATTTAGAGGAAATGGTGGCATAAAATAAGTACATGCCAAAGATTGGGCAGCTGTGGTTTAAATATATATTAATTTGTATTTTGGGGGGTGCTTATTATGTGTTAAGCATTATTCCAGAGCAGTGATCTCATTCCGGGGTAATTATGTGCCCTGCAAGGGAACATGTGGCAATGTCTGTAGATATTCTTTTGTCATGCTGGGGAAGTGCAGATGCTACTGAAATCTAGTAGGTAGAGGATATAGGTGCTGCTAATAATGGACAATGCACAGGAGAGCCCCCCCCCCCCCCCCCCCCAACAAAGGGTTATCTGGTCCAAAATTTTAAGTGTGCCAAGGTTGGAAAATCCCACACTAAAAAGGAAAAAAAATTGTGAGCAAAACCAGAGACAGCCTATGCTCTCCAGAGTTAAAAGCTGTGCACATACATCTAAACATACCAGAGCAGTAACCAGGCAGATATTTCCTTGAGTGACTTATTTCTGTTTGCCAAACATTGATGTTAATTTTAGAGAAAACACATTTATCACTGAGTACAGCTTGTCATAACTAAAATCAAAAGTGCAATCAGTATACAAAATAAATGCTTGCCACAGTCTTTAATACTAATTGCTGTCTTTCCACATGGATAATTGTGCATCCTCTGATGATCAGGCGGAAGACGGAGGGTAGGTAACAATGTGGGATTGAAGAGGGAGGCAGAAAATGTGGAGGGCGAGCGAACAAACTTTCCCTACTTACGGATATCACAGCACTGAGATAAAAAGACCACAAGGAAAAGATAAAAAGTATATGACTGAAAACTACAACTGTTTAATTTTTTGGACTTGGAGAAAACAATGATGTGTTAAGTAGAAAGAGAAAAAAACCTAAACGCCCACCAAATTCTATATACATGATACAATCTAAGCTACACAAAACACACGTGGTCAAGAGAGTGCATAGAGTTCAGGGAGCATTTTATTCCTGTTCTGTTATTTGTCTGTATTTTCTATAATGTAAGAATACATAGCTTTTTTAATTAGAAAAATTGCATGTTTAAATGGGAACTCTTTAACCTCTTTTGAAGTTTAAAGCAATCCCCAAAGTGTGGCAATAATATTATCTGTGCATAAGAAGAAATATGACCTAGGCTCCAAATATCATTTCCTACTAAAGAACAAAGGTCTCTTGGATAAATGACTGATTCCAAGGTTAGAGCAGGGAAGATTCAACATGATTCTCAGAAGTCATGTGTCAGAAAGTACTGAATGGCTTTTAACAAAGAAAGATAAAAATAGATCAAACTACATAAAAACTATCCTGAAGACAATCCACTGACATCACCTGAGACAATGTGGCCACAAAAATAATTAACAACAGCGTGGAGAATAACTCAGTGAGTAAAATAAGAATCTGGAGGTCCAAACTCATTTATTTTAGCGAAAAGAAACAGATCAGTGCACAAGGGAAAGAGAAGTAATTAGACATAAATGTAAGTTTTCTTTTCAGTAGAATGCCAATGGAAAAATACAGAAGGAACATGGAGTTAGAAAATCATTGTGCCAAAAACTGATTCTTGCAAGGATCATCAATGGATGCTAAAAGTGCCCTGACACACTGTGTGCGCGTGTGCATGCGCATATGTAGAGGTGCTTGACGATCAACAGGATATTCGAAAAGCCTCAAAGCATCTTCACATCAGTTACAAAAAGAAGATGCTAACTCTGCAGTGCAGCAACAAGATAACACCTCAACCCAGGGACAACAGACATCACATGACTCCAGACGGTTTACAGTTAGAACAGGATATTATCTGCGTGGCATTCCAAACAAAAATGCATGATCTGAATCTAATGATGAGGAAACAAAGGCACATCTAGGGACATTCTCCAAAACAACTGGCCTGTATTCTTCAAAAATGTTAATGTCACAAAAACAAAAACAAAATAAAAACAAAAATCAAAGAACTATAGCAAATTAAAGGAGACTCAAAAGGACATTACTAAATGCAGCATGTAATCCTTGAGTGCATGCTGTACTGTGAGGAATTATATACATATTATGTGTGTGTGTGTGTGTGTGTGTGTGTGTGTGTGTGTGTCTATACACACACACACGTAATGTATTTAGGATAGTACTGGGGGTAATTGATGAAACTGGAGTGTAGACTATGGTGGTAAGTATGGTATCTATTATAAATTCACTGAATTTTACTATTGTACTGTGGTTCTTTAACAGAAATATCTTGTAAAGAAATATGCTCTGATGAAAAAAGGGGCAAAGTGTATACAACCTCCTTTTACATGGATCAGAAATAAAGTGAATATGTAATTATAGAACCAAGGAGCAAAGGCAAACATTGGAAGACATACATGCTTTAATGAATGAGGGTGGGCAACAAGAGTAATTCAGAGAGCTGAAAAGGCCCAAGAACCTAAAAAACACAGGGATTTTGTATTTTTTGGGACTGCTTAGAAATAAAGCTTGCCATAGAGAGAGTTACTCTAACTTCCCAGATCCTTCAGAATTTGGTCAGCTGTGATGTAGGAAATTACCCTGCTGTATTGATTGCACACTCCAGTAAAAAAGCAAACAAACAAGCAAAATAAAACCCAACTCTAGATTTGAAGATCCTTAGAATACATTACTCTGGTTAATGTATTTCTTTCTATTTGTCCCATGTACAGTATTACACCCAAACGCTTTTACTGTAACATCATAATGAGGGTTCTTTATACTGCTGCACATACAGACTACACAAAATCCTTGGCACAGCAAGCTATATAACCTGCTTAGCAATGCCCTGCACTACGTATGTTATTCCTGCCACGGAAGTAAATATTCTTCTATATTACAGTCCTAATTGAGGAGATATTCAGAAGGATGATATGAAAGAAACTATTATTAAGGATTACCAGTAAAGTCAGCATTAAAAAAATGTGTATGTATGCAAAATATGTGAGGGTTTTTTTTAAGTGTTTTATTTATTTTTGAGACACAGAGAGAGACAGAGTGCAAATGGGGGAGGGGCAAAGAGAGAGGGAGATACAGAATCTGAAGAAGGATCCAGGCTCTGAGTTGTCAGCACAGAGCCCGAGGCAGGGGTTTGAACCCACGAACCGTGAGATCATGACCTGAGCCGAAGTTGGGTGCCTAACCGACTGAGCCACCAGGGTGCCCCAGATGTGAGGTTCTTAAAGCTAAGAAGTTCTAGCTTTGAGTAATTCAAAACAAATACCTAAAGCCAAAATTATGGTTCCTAAACAGAAAAGGCTTCTAAAATTTTTAAATAAAACAGGCCATTATTTTTTCTATATATCTAGAAAATATTTATCTAAGCAAAAACCACCTAAGCACAAAATACTACATAATAACTGATGAAGGGGTGCCTGAGTGGCTCAGTTGGTTAACCATCTGACTCTTGATTTTGGCTCAGGTCATGATCTCACACTTCTTGGAATCCAGTCCCATGGCAGCCTCGTGTTGGAATCTGTGCCGACAGTGTGGAGCCTGCTTGGAATTCTCTCTCCCTCTGTCTCTGCTTCTCCCCTGCTTGTAGGTACATACACTCTCTATCAAAATAAACAAACATTTAAAAAAAACTGATTAAAAAAAGATATATTCCAGAATTTTCCTATCAAATTACTTTTTTCCTTCAATACAAGCAATGAAAATATTTTTCAAAAAGCAATTTAAAACACTTATTGATGGGGTGCCTGGCTAGCTCATTTGGTAGAATGTGTGACTCTTCATATCAGGATTGTGAGTTCAAGTCCCACATTGTGTGTAGAGATTACTTAAATATAAATATTTAAATAAACTTAGAACAATTTATTGAGGGGCACCTGAGTGGCTCAGTTGGTTAAGCGTCCAACTTCGGCTCAGGTCATGATCTCACTGTTTGTGAGTTCAAGTCCCGCTTCGGGATCTGTGCTGACAGCTCAGAGCCTGGAGCCTCCTTCAGATTCTGTGTCTCCCTCTCCCCCCCCCCCCCCCCCCCGGCTTGTGCTCTCTCTTTCAAAGATAAATAAATATTTTTTAAAAATGTATCAATCAACTGAATTATCAACAGAATAAATATAAAATCTCACAAGTTGATGATTTGGAAGGGCTATATCTATCAGGATATGATTTTATGTTACTCTTTGTTTACCTTATTAACATATGGTCATACCATTTATATTATAATGCATACCACTCTATTACTTGAATAAGGTGTGAAAAAATACTTTTTATAGAGAAAATAATTCCTTAAAAATTGATAATAAGATCAGTTCATCATATACCCATGGTTGCACATTTAGAGAAAATAAGGAAAACAGATGGAGATAAAATATCTATAAATCTAACTTTAAGTAATGGCCACTGTATACATTTTAACATACTACATAATTCTCTATTAGGTTGGTACCTACATACAGAAAATATTTAAATCCAATTCTATCACCTTTTCTAACGTTACAGCAAAGAATAACCTAAAAAATGTCCTTGCATTAGAACTTGCAGTTACAAGATTTGATTCAATGACATCCTCTAGGATCTTTATTTTATTTTGTTTATTTTTTTAAGTTTATTCGCTTATTTTTGAGAGAGAGAGAGAGAGACAGAGAGCAAGCAGGGGAGGGACAGAGAGAGGGAGAGACAGAATTCCAAGCAGGCTCTGCACTTGAACCACCCAGACGCCCCACAGGATCTTTATTTTAAAACCTATGTGTTCTAAGGGAGCTCCAGGGGCTCAGACAGTTAACCATCCAGCTCTTGATTTTGGCTCAAGTCATGATCTTGCAGTTTGTGGAATCCAGCCCCTCATGGAGCTCTGCACTGACAGCATGGAGCCTGCTTGGAATTCTCTCTCTCTCTCAATATAAATAAACTTAAAAAAATTAAAAGCTATGTGTTCCAATGCATCACTTTAGGAAAATCAGAATCATTTTATTTTATTGGACTCTGTTAAACTGTAAAGTACCACTAACACACTGATGGCATAAAAACTAACAGTATAAAAGGGCATAAAGTGAAAAATAAAGACACTTTCCGACTTTTACTCATGATCTTATGTCCATGGAGTAGCATTCCACTCCATGTAAACAATAACGAATTTAAACCTTTGACATTGTCCGACTTGTATCCTTTCAGAAAATGTCTATGCATATATGTCAACAAATTCACATACATGTGTGCATAGAAAATGGGTTGAACATTTACAATGAGCACCCAAGATATGCCAGACCATGTGCTATCAAACGATCCATAAATTCATCAGTTTACCATGTGTACTACTCCGAGGGGAGATGGGGACGATGGCAAAGGCTACGTATGTATGGAAATAGAAGGTATACCATAAATCTCTGCACCCTCCCCTTAATCTAGTATAAACCCAAAACTGCTCTAAAAAAGTAGTCTTAAAAAAAAAAAAAAAAAAAAAAAGAATCAGCAGAGAGTAGTGCCAAATTCCAGAGAGCAAATCATTTTATTAAAGTTGATTCTGTGTCACATGCAAAACTGGTAGGAGTCTATATGACTACTTGTTCAAGTGGGAAGTTAGAAGATAAAGTTATAGAAATGGGGATTGAAGTATATTCCATTCTTCTCTTAACCAAGGAGAGGAAAAGAGAATCTTCTAGAAAAAGGATTACACCCCTGACTAGTAACCAGTGGGAGAATTTTGCTTTGGAGCATTTGCTTAAAAAACATGATCATGGATTTGCAGGAAACACAAAGGTGGTGGTGGGCAGGCATCCAAACATTTCCACATTTATGAGTTCTCTCAACCAAGCCTGCAACCATTCCCCCCACCCCCTCACCCTGCCCAGAAGGGGACCTGCCCAGGCCTGTCTGACAGATGAAGCCTTATTTGAAGGGTGGCACAAAAATCACTTACCATCCACACGAGTATTTCACAATTGCCAAAGCACGAACTGAATAGAAATGTCAAAGCCAAGCCCTGGACTTGGTGGTATACAGCACACTGATGATATGGGACTGTATTCCTTGGAATAGTTTTATAGCAGTGGACTACATAAATTCAAATGTAAAAAGACAAAATCCCCAAACACTGAACAAAAAGTAGCACAGACCTATAAATTCTCAAGTACATTTTTTTTTTTTTTAAGGTTCAAACATAAAGAGAATAGCTTGTTTGTATTTATTTATCAAACATATGACTGGTACTAGTCAACAGGAATTCAACAGGGGTTAATCAGACAGGTTGCACAGTGCTAGTTTTCTACCAAGTGGAGGTTTAACCCAAGCACTGCACAAAAACCTGGGGAGTGCGAGTTAACAAGAATTAATAGTCTCCAGTATGTTAAAATAATCCCATGATGCATTTGAGTTGTGGTTGTGTTTATTAATGTTTTAACAATATGTTTTACTTTTTTTTTTTAAGTTTATGGATTTGAGAGAGACAGAGACATCATGAGTAGGAGAGGGGCAGAGAGAGAGAGAGAGAGACAGAGAGAGAGAGAGAGAAACCCTAAAGCTCCGCGGTGACAGCAGAGAGCCCAAGACAGGGCTCAAACTCACAAAACCATGAGATCATGACCTGAGCTGAAACAAAGAGTCGGATGCTTAACCAACTGAGCCACCTAAGTGCCATGTTTTTTTTTTTGTTTTTTTTTTTTTTTTTTACTTTTTAACTTACAAGTGATAGCCATGAAGCATAGAACCCTTTGAAAACCAGGGACCCAAAACCCAGATCTTCATCTAACAATCCGATAACGCGCTGATGTGTCAAACCACTTGCTTGAGGTCATGCATTCCATTCTAACATTGGTGATAAAGCAGAGATAAAAAGCAAAAAATGCCTTCCCATCAGGGGCTTCATACAGGGACCAGTCAGGGCCAGAAACTGATCAACCCGGTTTCCATTCAGTGCACTTTCCAAAAAGCCAACCAAAGTTGTAGCATGGGCTAGGGCAATTATTTACATGATACTCGAAGGCAGTTTTTTTCATTATTTGCCTCATAGACTTTATGGTTTAGAATTAGATAGAGTAAAGCATAAATATTAATTTTCAAGGCTAGTTCAGCACTTGGATAAATTGAACTGGCACAGGCTACCTCCCCCAATGCCAAGTGGTTTTCCACGGAGTTCCGTTACGGAAACATGTATCTTTAGTGAGAGGATTTAACAAAAGTCCTGCTTCTGAGAGACATGTAAATAAGAAATTTATGGCACAATGGTTTCTAGTATCACAGGAGCTGGTTATCACATTGTTTCCTGCAGAGGCTCACCTCTAACAAAAGCACAATCTTCACACTCCTCAATACCAAAGCCAGACACCTTTCCCCTAGGCAGCAATTTCCTCTGTCCGTGCAACGTGGGGTTCTCCTTCCTGTTTATAATAACCTCATTCTATTACCTCGTGTACTGAGAAAAACACGTGCCATTTGTTTTTCTTAGAAACGATCACAAAAAAAAAAAAAAAAAAAAAAAATCCAGGAAGCTGTCGTAGTTTGAAAAGAAGTAAGGTCCTCTGTGCAAATGAACAAGAACAGGAGGACAGTAGAATATTCTAAAACTGCTCACCCAACAGTGGCTTATGATATATTCTCTGCAGTGTGTAACAGTTTGTATTCCTTCTGATTACTCACCTCTGCCTGGTGGTTTTCTTGATATTTATTTAAAAGTCCTCAAAGATAATAGTACATCTAACCATTGTTTTTTGAAAGTCTTCATCTAACATAAAATTTGAAATATGAATAGACAAAATATAATTCTACATCTTTCAAACACTTTGCTCAACATAAGCCAAATCATTCCATTTGGCATTTAACTGCCCCAAAAATACACTTGCTGAAGAGACCCATGGCATCAGCATCAACATCAGAGTGAGCTAAGAATGAGAAGTACTTTTGCGCATACTCTGCTCACATCAGTGCATGTTATATTACAAAATCAGAAATTATTCTAAGTCATGTGTTTTATTCCCTAGTAGATGCAAAGGGAAGATACTGCAGAAACTCCTAATGACAACCACAATCCTGCATTAAAATGGTTCACATTAATCTGATTATTACATCCCTGCTTTATCTCTCAGGTTTAACTGTTTCAGCAACATCTCTAATCCACTGAATAAAAGTAGGAAAAAAATAGATCAGAACAGTCCAACTGGAAAGAAGTCAAAGTGAGAGAATAAAAACTCCTAAAATTCCTTTAAGGTATAGATTTGAAGAATTCCATGGATCAGAGATTCAGAAATATTTAAAAACTAAACTTCAGAAAGAATTTCCTGCTTATTTTCTAGGTATTTATATTTTAGTTATTTTGGAAAATTTCAAAGCATATTGTAATCAAGGACAAAATATTCCAATAGGTGGCATTTTCTTTTCCATTGTTTGTTTTCATGTCTATTATCAGCTTCCTGCTACCACCAATGCTGAAGATAGTGGTTTGTACTTTTGGATGTAGTCTTAAACATGTGATGTTACATTTTATAAACTACTCGAGAGCAAGAACATACGATCAAAGTGTGCTTTAAAATATAATCTACTACTTTCATGATCTTAAAAAGTAGACATATTGAGGAAAACATACCTTTGAATGAAATCACTGCTAGCTCCAGTATAGTTGGCTGAAAAACTGCAGCCAATATTTATTTTATAAATATTTATGATGTTATAATATTTTATGTAATTGTTTTTCTTGGGGGTTGTCCTCCCTGGAATGCTGTCCATTTTCTGGTTTGCCAAATTCATCAGCCCTTCCAGACTTGGTTCAAAACCTCACTTTCTCCAGGAATTAGCCCTCCCACTGAGCTCCACCCATTCTGGAATTCACCTTTGTGTCTGTACTGCTCTGGTTGGGGATTGGAGAAGGCTGTGGGGAGGTGGGGTCATTTGAGCTGAGAAGGATTTGAGTAAATTTGATATGCAGAAATGGGTGGAGGAAGGCATTCTAGGAGCAGGAAGCCGGTGGGTGGGTAGAGGAGTAACAACATTGTTCCAAGTAGAGCTGGAAGATTGGCAGGCACCACCAGAGAAGCCCCTCGAACCCACAAAGGGCTCTCAAAGGTAGGAGCTGACATAAGCAGAACCTAAGCAAACCTATGAGCTGACATAAGCAGAACAGAGCTTTAGGATAATTTCATCATTCAGTCCCTATTGGTTCAGGGGCTGATCTATCTCCTGGAGGACAGCACAAGCCTCTTGAAGATAAAGATCATGTCTTATTCCTTTCTTTTTTAAGCTTATTTATTTACTGAGAGACAGAGACAGAGAGAGAGAGAGAGAGAGAGAGAGAGAGAAACACACACACACAGGGCTTGAACGCACAAACTGTGAGATCATGACCTGAGCTGAAACCAAGAGTCCGACATTTGACTGACTGAGCCACCCAGTCGCCCCTCATGTCTTAATCTCTGTGACTCATTGGTCATACCAGATGCACACCAAGATCTTTCTTATTAATGAGATATAATTATTGGCATATTTTTTGAGTCTCTCTTTAAAAATAATTTTTATCTTCCCAAATCTAGGAAGATGAGCATATAGCAAAACTAATGCCAATACAATTTTACACTGAAATGTTTCCTCAACTAGGCCTGTAATTGTGTTCTTGTCAACTGTAAATAGACAGGATTGACCCTAAAAATAACAACTTGTTTTTTTATAACATTTTACAGTACAGGGCATCCTCAAAGTCACCCTGCAAGTTTGGTATATATATATATAAAGAAACTGCAAGCAAGGAAGATTGCCTTGGAAAATACATCTCATCCCGGAAGCTGGAGCCATGGTTTTCTCCAATTCCCAGGGCTATGGTTGTGCTTGGCTGTCTCCCAGAGACCATCCATAATCATTTCCTACCAGATCAGAAGAGGCTACTTAATGGGCCTGCTTTACTCCACAATCAACAGACCAGGAAGAGATTCTTCTGCTCAGAGGGTGATCAATGTAATTTAAAGGGCTGCTTTGTCTTCTGGGTTTAACACAATCCCACAATAGACAAGTGACAAGAGACAAAACTGCCAATTTTCTTCCCTAAATGTATTAATTGGGAAAGTAAATACTAACTTTTTCCTTCTGAGGCTGAAATAGCTTTCTACTTTTCATTCGTGGAGTTTTGTTATACTCTGATAAGACGCACCGGCCGAGAGGTTTAAATTCCACAGTGATACAGTTCATATAAATATGCGTTGACGATATACTAATGTATGCTTCAACAATATCTGGCCGTGATACTGGATTGGCTACATTGCCCTTAGTGTGAAGACTTGGCTTTGAAGCTTCATTAAAACTTCTTTAAAATCTTCAAAGTCTGGGAAGACGTTTTAAAAATCATACATACAACAAATTTCCTTGTTGACTTTGGGAAACATCAACATTTAAAAAGTCCATAACATAATAATAAGAAACCGAAAGGTCAGGAAACACAAGTTATAAAGTTGCAAATATCCAGGGAAGTGTACGTATGAAAATAAGCAAATGCTGAGTAGAAGTCTTGCGGGCACATGTTCTGAGTGTGGCCCTTAAAAGCTTACATGAGTACACTTCTCCGAACAATGCCACTCATGACAGTTTGACCCTTCTTTTTTGGAAACGGTTTATGAGACATAGAAGAAATCAGTGTCTCTGCTTCATTCACAGCTTGCTTTTTTTGGTTAAATTAAATGTATCTGCACCCCTCGTTCAGACTTATCTGCAAATTACTTTGTCATTTTCCAAAAAGGATGAAAATTAGCTTTCGGTACGATATTCATAAGCCTGTGACACAAGCATTGAGTAATGCCACCTACCTTTGAGTTTTGTGGAGAAGTTAAAATGTGAGGTGAATAGTTTATGGAAATGCATTGTTTGCAAGACGGTCCTTTGCAAACTGAGGTGTAACTGTTTGAACATGGAAACGAGGGGCGCCTGGGTGGCTCAGTCGGTTAAGCGGCCGACTTCGGCTCGGGTCATGATCTCGCGGTCTATGAGTTCAAGCCCCGCATCGGGCTCTGTGCTGACAGCTCAGAGCCTGGAGCCTGTTTCAGATTCTGTGTCTCCCTCTCTCTGACCCTACCCCGTTCATGCTCTGTCTCTCTCTGTCTCAAAAATAAATAAACGTTAAAAAAAAAAAAATTAAAAAAAAAAATAATAAATAAATAATAAAATAAAAAAAAAATGAACATGGAAACGAGTAACTGCATAAGCTGAACTCCAAGTATAGAGAAAGAATATTTGCATTCATATTAGTCTTCTGTTTTGTTCAACAATGACAATTTTTAGAAACTATAATACTTCCAACTTCTCCTTTTAAAAAACTTCATTATGGAAAATTTCAAACACACCCCAAAGTAGAGAGAACAGTATAATGAAGTCACTGCATACATCACCCGCTTCAATTGTTAACCAGTCAGTTTTCTCATTAATATTCTTACTCTCAGTCCCTGTCCCCCATGGTCACAGAATTACACTGAAGCAAGTTTCAGATGTCATAACATTCCCTCCTTAAATAATTCAGTACTTATCTCTAAAGATAAGGGATTTTTAAAAAAAATACAACCACAATAGTTCTTTTAATTGGAAAATCCAGGAATGGTATGCAAAATCTGTAACCACGTGCATATCAACATTTTTTTTCTCGGTTGACAGCATTCATCAATCAGAATGTCAAGAAGCTCGACACCCAAACATTTAAAGAACTTCAGCCCTTGGTTATGGCAGGTGTGTTCAGTGCCACATCACCTCATGATGCCAGGAGGGATTAGTCAAGTAGGTAAACAAATCCACCTAAAATAACTTAGAGATGCAACTGAACTCAATTCGGCAAGCACTGAGCATATACTAGGTGCCAGACACTGGATTATGGATTTTGAGAAACAAGGGTAAATTAGTCCTCGTTAATTCAAAGTTGAGAAGGAGAAGGGGTCAAACAGATTAATAAGAACTATAATACAACGTCATGAAAAGGGTACCTGCTTCAGGTATTTTCATGGGGATCCAGATGAAGCGGCGATGATGGGGGGTGGGGGAGCACTGGGGCTCACAAGAAGATAGGTGAGAATTCAAGAATGCCAATAATGGTACCAGCAACTCCCGTGTAAAGATTTTACTCATTCCCCTAGCTGAGGGGCACGAAGAAATGTGTTTATTATCATCTCTGATGCCCTCAGTGGATGAGGTGATCACGAAAGCCAGAGAGAATTTACATGTAAGTAGTATTTCAAAAGTTGAGCGGTCCAGCAGATATGAGGAGGAGACAAGAGACTTAGCGGTGAGGGAAGGGAGGGCATTCCAGGAAGAGAAAAGCAGGAACAAAGGGGTGGAAATTACTGGCATGTGAGGGAACCAGCAGTGTGGTGACCTCTGAGTGTGTGGGAGGGGCTGGCTGACTGGAAATGCCGGCTGGGACCAGAAGTTGGAACTAGCAAGCAAGAACTGGGCCTCTGTTCTATGGCCAGTGAAAAGCTATTGACACGTTTTAAGTGGACCGACTGGGTCTTTACAGAGTATATGTTTCATCCTTGGGTGGATGATGGTGCTCAAGGTTTATTGAACTGGTGGTGCCTTGAACTACTAGCTGGATGGAGTGAGAGGAGAGAGAAGCAGGCTATGTAGCAATCCACTGTGGACAGGCCAGGAGAGGTCTAGGGTGGCACTAACAGAAAAGAGAGGAGGAGACCCCAAAATATCAGACATTTTAGAAAACATTATTTTTAAAAAGGTGATGAAAGAAACAGAAGAGAGACCAAAGCATCATGCAAACTTTATTATGCAATGTGGAACAGTGTATTGTATGCTTCAATTTCTGTCCAAAGTGGGAATATACATCTAAGTTACAAGCATATAAAATATTTCAGTGAGGATATGAGAGAAACAGATACCAATGGTTATAGGTCATGAAGAAAGGACTAGGAAAAGAGGTAGGAAGGAGACTTCTACTTTGGTATACTGAACTACATGAATCTGTTATCTACTAGCTAGTTGAAAGAATGTATAATTTCCCCCTTCCCCTTACTGCCAGCCACATAGGCAGAAAATAGTAGGAAAAAAAGTTCTGGAGACAGATCTGGGTTCCAGTTCTGGCTCTGGCACTCCCTAACTGTGGGGCCGTGGGCAAATTAATTAAGTTCTTCTAGTTTCTGTCCTCTCATCTGCCGAATACAGATAATACTGGCTAATTCCTGGGTCACTGTAACAATAGTTAAGATAATCCTATACAAAGCATCTGCTAGAAAATCTGAAACAAACTAAATACTCCCCAAGTGGGTGGTCACTGTTTTATTATTAATGAAACTTGTTTGACATGAATACTTTCTTAGTACAAGAAAAGTTCCTTGATCTAGTTTAAGGTGTGCTCATTAGCTAATCTTATTCCTACATTAAATATTTATTCTGTACAAAATGATTAATGTAATCCATCCAATGAACGCTATCCATTACATTATCTGTTTCTAGGAACTTAAACAACATACTATTTATCTGTATTTCTTGGTAGATGTTAGTTTTTGTCTTTAAATGGCATTGACTCTAAATTTACTGAAGTCATGTATTCAGAGGCCTAAATACCAATCAGATGCCATAAAACACCAAGAAAATAGGTAATAAGTTGTTATCCTTGAGGAACTGACAACCTCAGGGAGACAAACAGGTGTGACCTTCAAGTAACCATGGCCCCAATTTGGCATAAGAGATGGAAATACTGGCAATGAAGTACCCAATTCTGGACACACATCCACTGTAAGATGTTGTCACCAGTTGGGGGAGGCTCCTCTGCAAGCATTTCCTTAGGTTTGTGGGTTTCTTCTGCATGATACTATGTTCTAAATAAATTGTAACTGTGGCAGTAACAGCATTTTAAGTGTTACAAAAGATTGGTCACTCTCAAAAGCCTTACTACTTGTTGTTTGAACAGCCACATCATTATTAAAGCATCATCAAACAACAGTTTCTTTGTTATACACTGAGATGAATAATTTCAAAGTATTTTCATGTGAGATGTTAGGGCTCAGATCTGCCCCAGCATGCAAAGATGAAGCCTTAAAAAGAAAACAGCTGGAGTTTAGAAAAGATTTTGTTAAATGCAAGAAATAATGATGAACATCTTCCAGGATTTCAGAAGCGTTAGTGAATGCTTCAAAAATAAAATAAAATAAAATAAAATAAAATAAAATAAAATAAAATAAAATATAAAAAAAGAAAAAGATCAAAGGCATATGGCCAGAGGAAAATGAATTTCATTTCATATATGGCACTGTGGGGAGAAAGCGCGGTGGTAGGGATGCTTAACAAAAAAAGGTCTAGATAATTATTCAAATATTTCTCTTTGAAGCAGATGGGTCTAGGAAGAAACATCAATACTAGTCCGCAGAGAAACAACAGTGACACGTAAACACTAATTTCTAAAAGAAGCTTTCAATGATGCCATAAGTATGTTACGGATGCGCGCCCTGGAGGAATGACTGACTTCGAATTAGCAAGCAAGTCTTGCTTCTGAGCCACAGGAGGTGGTACACACTTCTATTTACCCCCTAGCTACCTACGGTGGTAGCTCAAAGCTCGAGGCAACATATTACAGTTGAATGAAGGTTGGATTAAGAGGCTAATCTAAGGCTATATATAGGCAGCAACACCAATTTAATCTCCGCCCCCTTCCCCTCCCCTCCCTATTTCCATAAATCTCAAGATCAGAGTTACAAAGACTGGGAACTCTGGCAGAGCAGAGGCCCTTCCTTCCCCCCTTCCCCCAGGCCGTCTCTCATAAACGAAGTATTAGTTTAAGTGTAAATTGCTTCCAAACATCCTTAACAGGCACCACAGGGCGATCAGATCCGGTTTTCTTCCACAGCTTCCACAGAGGCCAGAGGAGATGACAAGTAGTGTGTGTGTTGGGGGGGGGGGGGGGGGGGGGGGGGGGGGGGTGTTAAGGCTTGCCAGAAGAGAACTATCTTCTTCAGACACTATTCTCACGATGCGTCCCCCTCGCGCGTACTGGGGAGCTCTCCTCGCCATCCCGCCCCTAGCCCAAAGCCCCAGCGCCGGCCTCTGGGGAGCCGCATCTGGCCGTGCCACGCACGAGACCGTAAGCACCCGCCGCTTCTCACCGCGTGGCCCGCCCCCGCCGGCTCCCTGTCCCAGGGTCTCCCGGGGCGGCCAAATGGGGCGAGCGGCGAGTCTTCAGTCCCGGGTGCGGATATGCGATATATGCGATGGCAGTCGGGTGGAGGGCAGGCTTGCCCACCGGGGGGCAGGAAGCCGCCCCAGCAGGCACATGCTTCCTCCCCGCCAGCTCCGGCCCGGATGGAAGCCCCCCGGCGGGGCGGCGCCCGCGGTTCCCGCAGCCCTCCCGGCTTCCCGTGTCCCACCCGGGTTGCTTCTCACCTGTCCGAGGAGGTAGCGGCGACGCGCGAGGCTGCAGGCTGCGGCGATCCCGGCAGCGGCGGTGGCACCCGCGGCAGTGGCGGCGGCAGACAATGGAGGAGTGAAGGACAGACACATTGACATCGACCCACGGAGCCCGGCGCAGCCCCGCCTCCCGCGCCGCCCCGCCTCCCAGCCCGCCCCCGGCCCGGGCTGCACCACTCCCGGGGAAATGGTGGGGGCTTACAGAGACAGACAGGGAGGTCTGTACGCCCCGAGTAGCCGCGGCCGGACAAAGATCATCTGAAAAGAGAATTTAAATGTGGCGTATGTCTAATATGTGAACAGGGCGGCAGTATGGGGGTGGGGAACGTGGAAGAGGAGTTTCATCTCCCCCTCTGATTTTCTCCGTTGGGTTTTTCCTGGCCCGGTTGCTCCAATGGGAGCCTCTCGCTGCTGCCTCCTGTAGCTCCTCCTCCCGGCCCGGCCAATGACGCGCAGGGGGCGGTGACTGTCGCTGGGCTAGCAGCGACCGACCGCTCGGCTCGCCCGAGCTCGCCCGCTGCTCGCCCGCTGCTCGCCCGCCGGTGGGAGGGAGGAGAGAATTCGAACGCTTCCGTGGTTGGCTATTCGGGGTCCTGGGTTTCGAGCTGCCCCAGTGCGGCTGGCGTTCCTAACGCGCGCACACATATCGTTTCTTCTTAATACTTTCAAAGAAACAGAATCATCTTCAAGCTGGCGGGAGCAATGGTTCATATAACGAAAGGCGAGCTGACCCAGGAGGAAAAGGAGCTGCTGGAAGTCATCGGGAAAGGTATGGGTGCTGGGCTGCGACCGGGCGCTGCCTGCCTGGTCTGGGGGAGTGACGGAGCCCTGGAGGCGCCCCTGGCCGGACTGACCCTCCGCTGCTTTTCAGCGAGGTTGGCTGCCTCGCACCGGGAAATAGCGTTTCTCTCCAGGGTCTCGGACCGGTTGCGTGGGCGGAGAGGCGCGGAGCGGGAAGCACTGCTGGGACTCCAGCTGAGGTTGCAGAGGTCCGTCTCCCAAATCAGCTTTTGGAAACATACTCGTTTCCAGGCCCCAGCTCACATTGTAATGAGCGACCTCGGTGTGTGGGTCCCTGGATGCACATTCTTCAAAACTCTCAAGGTGATTTTGACCACCGTCAGTCCGGGCAACAGTGGCCTCAGGTTCTTAGAAGGGTGTCTAAAGGGCCGTTTCGACTTCCGGAGGCCGAAAGATCTGGATCCTTTAGCTGTCCCCGCCCCCGCCTGGGGGGTGGAGGGAGCTCCTAAGAAGGGTTCTTTATAAGGGCACAGAAGTAGGTCGGTAAATCGCTTCATTGAGGGTTCTACATCCTGGCCTCCCCGGCTTCCTTCCAGAAGCTCCCGGCCCCCGCAGGAACCCGCAGGGAAGCGAAGAGGTTGCCTAGGCGTCCACGGCCGTCGGCGCACTTAGCACAGCATGGATCTTCTCAGCGAGTTCTTCTGTGCTTTCCCTTCCACTCCCCCAACGTCTGTCCCACTTCCGCCGCTCCGGGTGCTGGGGCGGGAGATGCAGGCCGCGGGGACGAGCCTGAAGCCCTCAGTTCCCGAGTGGACGCCCCAGAGGAGCTCCCTGCTGAGTTCCGTTACCCGGCAGGTGACAAGAGTGTGACTTCGTGGCTTCTCCTGCACGGTCACGGCTCGGGATGGGGATGCATGGGACTGCGGACATAGTTAATGTGGTTGATTGAAGCTCAAGAGTGAGATAGCCACATCTGACCTGGAATGGCAGAGAGGCCACTTACGACAGCATAAAGGCTTCCCAGTGTCCAGTCTTGTTTCTGTTAAGCAGCCAGGGTCAAATCTGGATCCCCCAGAGACCATGGCAGATTTATTTTTCATGCTGACAAGGCAAGTCTAAATGTAAAAGAAAAATCGGATTTGAACCCAACAGGTGCTGATGAACGGATCCCACCTCATCTGATGTCAACAATTTCAAGTCAGTCACATCTACATTCATCATGACAAGAGTTCTTTGCCTAGAACTGTGTGTCCTGTAGTTGCTGCTTTTAATGTTTCTTCTGCATGGTCCTGGCCGACCTTTTTGACACTGCACTCTTTCTGTTTTTCCTGAGGCTCTGGGATTCCAGTCAGCAAACATGTAAGCCCCAGCTGTGTGCCAGGTACTTTGGTAGGCAAAAGGAAACAGGATCCACTCAAAATCCACCAGGGATGCACATTCTGCTTTTAAACAGAGCTATCAGTTTTTCAAAAGTGTAAACAAATGAACAGTTTTGTAAGGTGGGTTTCTGGAAGGGGCGGGTGGGGAGGGGGTGGAATCCTTGGAACATATTCCTAGGTGTACAGTTTTTATTTTAAAGGTGGTATGAAAGATAACTAATTAAGTTTAGTCTGGTTAGTGCTGTGATGTTTCTGGGCCCAAATGGAGCATCAAGTTGCATTGGTTCACAGACAATGTGGTTCACCAATTTCATTGGCCCAACCCATGAGAATAACTGAGATGGACTTAGTCTGTGACGCATTCTTATCAAGGGAAGGTCCATGGGACATCTCTGTACTCTCAAAGAAAAATAATGGGAGATATGAGAAAATACCAACTATAGTCAGCCTTTATTGAATGTTGGTATGAGCTAGCGTAATTCTTAGCACTTTACAAGTATCGATCCATTTAACCTTGATGAGCTAGGAACTGTTATTATTTTGTTATTTATTTTTCACACACACACACACACACACACACACACACAGTGTGTGAGTCGGGGAGGGGCAGAGAGAGAGGCGGAGACACAGAATCCCAAGCAGGCTCCAGGCGCTGAGCTGTCAGCACAGAGCCAGACCTGGGGCTTGAACTCACAAACTGCGAGATCATGACCTGAGCCGAACAAAGTCCGATGCTTAACTGACTGATCCACCGAGGCATCATGAGCTAGGAATCCTACCACAATCATTTGCTGGTGATGTGGCCTTGGACACATTGCTTTTTCTGAGCTTCTGGTTCTACATGGTACCTACCCCACAACATTGCTAGAAGAATGCAACGAGTTAGCGTCTGTAAAGCATTTAAAATGCTGTTTGTGTTGTCTGTTATTACGGTAAATGAATCGACAAGTTGGATAACTTGTCCAGTGTCACACAGGGAATAAGTGACAGAACAGAGAGATCATTTGGCCCGTAGTGCTAGAAATACGCTGGAGTTGAAAACAGACCAAACAAAAAATGATACCAATACCACAGCAGTCCTTACCATATTCACTTCTAGAGGCAATTTAATTTCAACAAAACATTATCATCTGTCAAGTTAAATTAATTTTAGTTTTAAATGTTACTGATTCCATAGTTTTGTGTGCATTCAATTTGAGAAATAACTTTTGGTTTATAGTTGAATAGAGTTCATAAACAAAGTTTATGTTTGTACTCGTAAGAATCATTTTTTTTTTTTAAGTGGGCTGGTAGCGTTCTTAATGTTTTTGCTTTTGTCTATGTTTTCCCTTTGATACATTTCTCAACCTGGAGAAGTACTAGATTAGTCAGCACTAGTACTTGGAACTGACAATAAATTTTCAGCCAAGTGTGACCTGCCATGTGGGCCAATCTCAAATAAACTCAGCACATTTTTGAGTATCCGTTTTAGGCCTGTCACTGCCCTCTAGAAGTTAAGCAGACTGCAAGTGAGACTTAAAATCCGGAGAGTACTGCGTGTTGCTTCTGGACACCTTTAGAACAATTTCTTCTTCAAGTGAATTCACTTGGTAGGTCATTTATAGGTTACCTATTTGTTAGAACACCCAGAAGAAGTTCCAGATAAAACCGGGAAGCTGTTTGGTATATACCATTTATATATTTCAGTTAATGATGGCATCCATTTTACAACTTTGAAGAAGAGAAAATTGAAATCACAGAAGCACATTTAATGGGCTTATATTAGGTGTAGATTGGCCCGTTTTTCTAAGTTCTGATATCTTTTTTGTTAAGCACTGAGGAAGCACTATTTCAAAATAAATAAAATCTTCCTTTAAGAGTATAAACCAGAAGATCTTCAATCACTTATCTTGTTTGGTACTTAACAAGAAAGGAATGTATTTACTACTTTTTTTTTTTTTTTTCACTGTTTGCATAAAAGGGGTTATGTAATAGTCTTGGACAATAAGGTGTATTTCACCAACGATATTGAAGTATAATGAAAGAACAATCAATGGTGCATATTTAAAGTATATTCCAGACCTTCTATATTTTCCTGCTGATGTTGTTAAGTAAGGAAGATCAAATTAGAAATCATCACAAGGTTTTCCTCTTGGGGTATTTTGCTCATCTATTTTCCAAAATCTGGAAGCCCAAACAGTTTGAAAAAAATTTTTCATCCCATTCCTTGCATTTCAGAAGGCTAACTGGTACTCAGTGATATGTGTGTGTATACCTCATCTTTTATTTACTTATTTTAAATTTCTCACTGACAGGCCAGATATAACTTAGATTGTTGGCCACTGGGCTAAGCATTTTATACAATTATTGACCTGTTCTCTCACGTGAGCCGTAATCCCCAGATTCCCCCTAACATGTAGCATGCTTTGACAGGCTCACAGTCCCTATGGTGCTCTCCATTTACTGAGCAAACATCTCCTGATCAGATGGAAAATAATTTCAATTATTTTTCACTGGCTAATGGAAATCAATTGAAGCATCTTTCTTAAGTGAAATTAGGGTGCCGGAGTTTTTGTTCTGGTTTAATTCCTTTCCAAAGATGTGGCAGAAAGTCTCTGATGAGAAGCCCAGGTATGGCTAATGTCCCATGTAGAACTTGCTCACGTGCTTGAAGGCCTTCCTCACTCATTCTGTAGCCCCTCAGCCAGTAGTACTAACTGTCCTCAGATGGAGTCCAGGGTGGGAAAAATGCACTGTTTACGAGGTAGCTGCTGTTGTAATCCAGAGACTTGTAGATCATTCGCCTGACACATTTCCCCAGCAGAGCTATTTCTCTGTCAATCTAAGAGACATTTCTCTGCCTGTCCCCTGTTGGTGTCAGACAACCAGATGACCTGCCTGCAGAGCAGGTCAGGGAGAAGGAAGCAGCCTGGTCTTTATTCTGCATTCCACATTTAACTCTGGAAAACTAGCCGAATTTAGCATCTTCTTGAACTGTAATTTTCAGTTAAAAGAGAGAAATAACTCCTCACTGTGGGATTCTCCTTTTATGTCCTTTCTGGAGGAGAGGCTTATCTCAACCTTTCTTCCTGAGAACATTCAATTTCATTTGTCTCGTCCCTGTCAAACCAGAAATTTTTTGGCAGAACGAGTGGCTGACTGTTATTAATGATGATAATAGCAACATTCTCTCTTGCAACTACTTGCTTCTGTCAGTATGCCTTACAGAAGACTGGAAAAACCTGACAGTTGTGGCCCAATTATGGCTTATTTCCAAATGTACAAAGGACTAACCTTCAAGTTTAAGTTAGAGGACTTTCAGTATGAGAGCCTGATTATTAACCAAAAAGCACTTTTATATGGAACCAGGCTTTAAAGATATGTTTACTTAAGCATTTCTAAACCAAGAATTCTATTATAAGTATGTTGCCATCAATTCACAGGGCCTAGTGATGACAGAGAATATAAATACTGACTGTATTTTGAACTCCAATTATTGCATTGACTGGAATTTAAGCTTTAGATGGTGGGCTGGACTAGATGCCCTTTAAGATTTCAGTATTAAGAGTCTTATTTATGCTTTGTGGTTACTGTATCACTGCCAAAAAGAAAATATGGCCAATTTAATATACTCTAAGGTCAGTGGAAGTAAAAACAAGATGGGGCTATTTTAGTTACTATAACTCTGTTCTGGGTAATTACTTTGTGGGAAAAATACTATGTGTTGATGCTTTGTTTCTTAACAATCTAACCAGACTAGTTTTAGTTTTACACATAACCCTTTAAAATTTGTTTCCGTGGTGTTAGATTTTTTCTGTTATAATGATAAATAACTTTAGTTTACATTTTCTTCTTCAGTCTTCTTTTTTTCTTTTTTTTAAAGGTACTGTTCAAGAAGCAGGAACACTGTTAGCCAGCAAGAATGTCCGTGTCAACTGTTTGGATGAGGTAAAATTTAAATTTTTTTTTTAATGTTTATTTTTGAGAGAGAAACAAAGTACGAGTGGAGGAGGTGCAAAGAGAGAGGGAGACACAGAATCCAAAGCAGGCTCCAGGCTCTGAGCTGTCAGCACAGAGCCTGACGCCAGATTCGAACCCACAGACCTGGAGATCATGACTTGAACCAAAGTCAGACGCTTAACCAACTGAGCCACCCAGGCGCCCGAGGTTAGGTAAAATTTAAAAAGCAGAATAAAGTGTTTTATTTTCTATGAGACTGGATAATATATAAAATACAGTAGTAGGAGTTCTTATCTAGCATTTGTGATTAAGTTATACTGATCTCTAAACCAAGTGTAAGCAGGCAGTTTACAAAATACAAATAAGCATGTAAAAACATGTTGAATTTTATTAATAATCAAATAAGTCCAAATGAAACCAAATCATATTATTTCTTGTAAAGTGTGGGAAACATTGGACTTTTTACATACTAATGGATTAGGTATAAATTGGCATCACATTCTGGAGAACATTTTACAATATGTGCCATTTTTAAATGTACATACTTTTGATACAGCAATTCTACTTGTAGGGAAAGTTAACTGAACCTAACCTCAACTTTCTAGTATAGCTGCTTTCCAAAATAACTTTCTGCAATGAAGGCGATGTCTGTTCTGAGCTGTCTGATACCAGCCATTAGCCTTGGGTGGCTTGTGGCTACTTGATTATTCAGTGTGGTTCTAGTGCTGGAAAGTTTACATCACTTGCTCGTGCAGAACGGGAAGGGGTTTTATTGATCCTTCCAGACATAGGTAGCAAAATTAATGTCAGACGAATTAAAGTTTCAAGCAAAAAATTTTAAAAATTTTTAAAAAGATGAAGACTCTCATAGATTAAATTAGTAATCCACCAAGAACATACTAGCCTTAGGTGTTCACTTTAAAGCTTATAACTTTGAGATTCATAGAGAAAAAGATAGAATTCAAAGGAGAAATTTGTAAAACTGCTGAAACACTTTGACAAACCACTAGATTAAGTAGAAAAAAAGTAGTACAGGGAAAAGAAAATTTGGATAACTAATTGACAGACAGTGTACTAAGATAGAAAAAAAACAATAGTACATTTTCTTTTACATGGAACATTGATAAAAATTAGTCTGTGTTACACTATCTTATAAAGGAAATTTTAGCTAATTTCAAAGTTTACCTAATGCAGTAGTAGACATTACAAATAAACAAAAATATGATCTGAATAATAAAGCAACTTGAAAAATTAATTTTAACTGTCAGTAGTTCTTGGTTAAAAGAAGAAATAGAAGTAGGAATTGTCTACTATTTAAAACTGAGAACATTTATCAAAAGCTACTATTTATCAAAAGCTGTGGTATGTGGCCAAAGTGATATTCAGGGAAAATTTGCATTTGTCACATTTATCATCATTGCTATTATTATTATTATTATTATTATTATTATTTTGCAGCATTTATTGTACTTTCAACTTGTGTGGTATTCTGAGCTTTCAACTAAAAATTGTTTTAAAAGATTAGGGTATGCTCAGAGAATAAAAGGAGTGAATGAATGGATTAAAATATAAATAAACATTTAAAAAAGCCATCAGGCACAAGCAACAAAAGAAAAAAATTAAAATAAAAATGTTTGTGCTTCAAGGTATACCATTAAACAGTGAGAAGATAATCCCACAGAATGGTTCTACAAATCCTATCTGATAAGGGAATTGTAACTAGAAGCTCTTATGAACTACAACTCAACAGTAAAAAAGACAAATAACACTATTAAAAACTGGACAAAGGATCTAAATAGATACTGTTCCAAAAGATACTCAAATGACCGATGTGCACATGAAAAAATGCTCAGTATGAGCTGCCCGGGAACTGCAAATCAAAACTGCAGTGAGATACCATGGGACACCTGCTGGGGTGGCTATAATAAAAAAGATAAATAATAATAAGCATTGGTGAGGTTGTGAAGAAATGGGAATCCTCATTGATTGTTGGTGGGTAAATGGCACAGACAGTCTAGAAAACAGGTTGACCGTTCCTCCATTGATTAAACATAGAGTTTTCATATGGCCCAGCAATCCTAGGTGTATTTTCCTAAGAAAAATAAAGCATATGTCAACACAAAAACTTGCTCATGAATGTTTATAGCAGCATTATTCTTAATAGCCAAAGTTAGAAACAACCCAAATGTCCATCAGCTGATGAGCAGATAAACAAAATGTAGTATATCCGTACAGTGGAAAAGTCCTTCATAAAAAGGAGCGAAGGACTGGTAAATGCTACAACATGGATGAACCTTGAAAACATTTGCCAAGTCAAAGAAGCCCGTCACAGAATACTAAATATTATGATTCCATTTGTAGGAGCTGTCCAAAATAACAAATCCATAGGGACAGAAAGTAAATTAGTGGCTGCCTAGGGCTGGGTAGGAAGGTGGTGAGGTGTGTGTTGGGGGGAGGGGGGTGGTCCCTGATAATGGATAGGTGGTTCCTTGTGGGGGAAATAAAAATATCCTAAAATTGATTGTGGTGATCCTTGCACAACCCTGCAAATATACTGAAAACTATTTGATTGTATGTATTAAATGGTGAATTTTATGGTGTGTGAATTATGTATCTCAATAAAGCTGTTTAAAAAGGATAGAAAAAAACACAAAGTTCTCAGCATAAGAACAAAATATTAGACGCAGTCTGGAAAGTATGAGCCAGAAAATGATGTATATAAGTACCAAGAAAGTAAGAGAGAGTATAACTGCAGTTATAAAGGAAATTTTCATAAGTTTTTGTGTTGAAGCCAATATATATGAAAACCCATATAACAGTAACTTTATAGAAAAATAAAAATGAATATATTCATCTCATATAGAAGTAGAAAAACTAGAATAATTAAGGAAAATTTGTGTAAATATATTTAAATGCCAACCACTTCCTAAAGCTGCAAACCTGAGTATGCTTTCCAAAATGTTCAAGGACTTCTCATTTTACACAGATTGCAGTTCATAAAAAGATGGGAAGATACCCAACTCATTTGATAAGACTAGCGTAACACTGATGCCAAAATAGGAAAAAGACCAAGAAAACCTTGGGCCCAATTCAGTTTATAACTCAGATAGAAAAACTCTAAGATACTAGCAAATTGATCCAGTAGTCTGTCAAAATAATAATTAAATAATAACCAAGTAAGGTTTCTCCAAAAGTGATAGGATGGTTCAATTTAAGAGAATCTTTCAATATTATCCATTATATTACAGAATAAAAGAGAATCACCTATGATTATCTCAACGGATGCTATAATACCTTTGATAACATTTAGTGTCCATTGATGGTAAAAGCTCTTAACAGATTAGGATAGAATAGGTTTTTTTGGTAACTTGATAAAAGATTTGTGGAAACCTTCCCCAAACAGTAGCATCCTGCTTAATGTTAAAACATTAGACACACTTTCATATTTAATGGTAAAACCTTAGAAGCATGAGAATCAGGACAAGGAGATTCCTGAAGATTCTGTGAGCAAACTGCAGATACATTAGGCCTCCTTGGTGTTCCTTGAAGGCAATACCCTTTGCTCTCAAAGTTTCCGACTTGCATTCCCTTTACCTGGAGCAGTCTTCCCCTAGTTATTTAAATTCTTTGTGTCTTCACTCCCTCAGGAAGGTTTTGTTCAAATGCCACCTCCTTAGAGGGACATTTCTTAACTGTCCTTTTATTTAAAAATAATAATCTCTTTCTCTCTAGCATTCTGTTTGCCTCTTACTCAATGTTCTTTCCCTGTAGCACTTGTGTTACCCCTGCCTTATCACCTCAACTAAAATTTAAATGTCAGGGACTTAGACTGGAGGAGCATGGGATTTGTTCATTGCTATCCACAGTGCATAAATCTGTGTCTGACATATATTAAGCACTCAGTAAAGATAATACGTAGTAATCATTGCATTCGAAGTTTATAATTTTTTGTTCTAAGTTATTATAACCCTTAATAAAAAGAAAGAAAAGCTTAGTATAAATTATCACTTAACATGTTTGGCTTCTCTTACCTAGGGTCATCCAGGCCAGCACTGAAATCTGATATGGGAAAAGCATACGCTGTGTTACAGACATGACAAAGATAACAGGTTCAGAGATTGCACAGCAAATGATATGTTTGGGTTTGCTCATTACCTCTTTGAAAAAAAGCTCTCATTGATTAGTTCTGAAAACAAATCCCTGTTACGAAGACCAATGATAAATAAGAAAGAGCAAAAATAAAGAAAAATTTAAAGGGAGAGAGAGAGAGAGAGAGAGAGCAGAAAAGGAGTATCAGGAAACAGGAAGGCAGTCAGGTAAATGGACAGAAGTGATCAGCAGAGAGGACAGTTAAAACACAAGCAGACATAAAAAAAGTGAAGACACTTTGCAATTGCAATGTAAGATTCAAAAACTTTGCACATCTCCTTTGTTCTTAAACATCTTTTCACACTGTGTTGAAAGCTGCTTTAGGTATATGTATTTATTTATTTTAAATATATGGGACAGTTCTGCGGTGTCAGACTATATTATAACCTTTACTTATACAATGGGATTGCTGTGTGATAAATCGCCTACCTGCCTGTACTGTGTCCTTCTTTTCCCCCAGGCTGCACCTAGCTTCTTATGTCTAGGTTATAGCATCCTACGGGGCTACCACCCTAGTCTTGCTTTGAATGCATTTTTGTCTTATTCAAAAGGTAATAACCATATAATTCATCCCCACTTCCTCAGAGCTGCCTCTGTGTAGTGAAATCCTGATTACCCATGCACACCCGAACCACTCCCAACCTTTAAATACCTCGTCCTTGTAGATACTCCCAACAAAGGGAGTCTTAACATTATAATCTTACCAGTTTTTTTATTGTTCTCAAGAAACATTGGCTACTCCTACTAAGATGTCTCTTGTACAGCCCCTTGAAAGGTCTCGGCCTTCGTATAATTCTTATATCAGTAGCACTTCTAGAATATTGATGGCTTGTGTTCATAATCATAGTGTGGACTCATAAAGAACAATTCAAATTATGTTGACATTCTAAGATTCACTACAGTAACAGATTCTACATTTTAATGTTTATTTATTTTTGAGACAGAGGGAGACAGAGTGTGAGTGGGGGAGGGGCAGAGAGAGAGAGGGAGACACAGAATCTGAAACAGGCTCCAGGCTCTGAGCTGTCAGCACAGAGCCCGATGCGGGGCTCGAACCCACGAACCGTGAGATCATGACCTGAGCCGAAGTCAGACGCTTAACCAACTGAGCTACCCAGGCGCCCCCAGAGTCTACATTTTAGAGAAGTCTTCATCCAGAACAACTTTGAAATTCCAGCACTTAAAGAGTTTTCCTGGTTTGCTTTGAAAATCCACTTAGAGAACACCTTGCTCATTTATCTACCACGTAGCATCAGATACTCAGAACAAATAAGGCTGGATGTTTCGCTGGATATGCACAAAACATGCAGACTAAACAATGTAGTGTGAATATGACCAATCATTTTTTGATATTTATATTGTATATATGATCAAATCATATATATAATCAAAATGTAAATGTGGTTTGGGGTGTCATTTTAAAAATGATACTATTATAATATACATTTCCTGCATCTTGTTTTTCTCATTGGCAGTAATTCGTGGAAATTTCTCCAATTCGTTAGATACAGATGCAGTCAAGAGGTTCACGATTACTCTTTTCGTGGTTATGATTTACAAGTGGATACAACATGCTTTATTCAACTTTCTCATTGATAGGCATTCTGATTGTTTGAGATGTTTTTGTTTTCATGTTTATGCATTTGTATCCGTTCGTTCATTTGTTTCTCCAGTAGCTAAGTATGTGTGGTAGAGATGTGAACCCTGATGATCTAGGTTCTTGTGCCTCCCTGGCCATTTTACTGGTTATGTGAGGTTGAGCAAATTTCTTTGAAACTATTTGCTAATAAAAAATTATCATATCAGATAACAAAACTCTTATTTTTCCTCAGTAGTTTATGAAAGATCCAAGTGAGAAAGTCAACATAAAAGTACTTTATGAGTTTATTAATTCATGTTTCTTTTATCTTTTTAGTTTAATTTCAGGAGTTGTTCATAGGAGAAAAGGTAAATAAATATAATTAATACTTTTTCCCTTTTTGTTACAGAATGGAATGACTCCTCTAATGCACGCTGCATATAAAGGAAAACTTGATATGTGCAGATTACTTCTGCGACATGGAGCTGATGTAAATTGTCATCAGCATGAACATGGATACACAGCCCTCATGTTTGCTGCACTTTCTGGTGACGTTTTAGAATTTATTCTAATGTATCAGTGTCAGTCACCTATGCAAAATTTTTATAAGTACATAGATACTTTTAAATTACATGCTTTTTTATTATAGTAATTTTAAGGTCAATTCTTACAGGAAAGGTGGGAATTGGTTCTTGAAAGGTTGTAATGTATAAAGTATGTTAAATAGTTAGTTTGGTGATATGTTTCTTTGCTTATTTAAATCAGCTGATTGTATGGACAATATATTTTGTGTAGAGTTAAGGAGTTGGATCATTATTCTTTCAAGTGAGTTCCATTAACGTTCTGTATCTTTGTATGTTGAAGTAATATGAAAACTTCTTTGGTCTCTTGAAAAAATAGCTGCTATGTTAGAGCTGTCTGTTTGCTTCACTGACATTTATGTCCTAAATATGCTGATCCAGTTAGAAACTTACTCTGATTTGTGAATAAAGACAATTGGGAAATATTTACAATTAAGTGGAGTCATCTGTATTTGTAGGTGTTTTTGTTTTTGTTTTTGTTTTTGTTTTTTTAAGAAAAGGAAGATATAATACTCTCATACCTTAAAAACAGTAATCTATATTTTTATAATCCTGGAAGAGGAAAGCATTTCTGGAGAAGGGGTGGGGATAGTTTAATAGATGATGGGGATTAAGGAATGCCCTTGATGTGATGAGCGCTGGGTGTTGTATGGAAGTGATGAATCACCAAATTCTATACCTGAGACTCATATTGCACTGTATGTTAACTAGCTTGAATTTAAATAAAAACTTGGAGGGGAAAGAAGAAGGAAAGCCTTTCTAAGTGTGATATAGAAAATATAGAATATAAAAAGGACAACATTGGCCAACTTGGTTATATATAATCTTAACATTTCCAAATAGAGAATATACCAATGTATAAAGTACAAATGAAAAACTGAGGAAAATGTTCATTACATATCTTAAAGGGTCATCTCATTATGTAGCAGGAGCTCTCATAAATCATATAGAAACAAGTACTGCAATAGAAAATTGGACAGAAAATTGAACAGAGAACAAAAGACATAGAGCTGGCCCATAAGGATATAAAATATTTCTACCAATTAGCAAAGAAATGCAGTTGGAAAAATAAATGATCATTTGTCACTCACTGTATTGGCAGAGGTTAAGGAAGAGTGATCATGTCCAGCGTCAGCATAGGGACTTCTCTGCACTGTTTTGGCATATGCACATCTGCCCAACCTGCTAGAAGCCAGCCTGGCAAAATGCCTTTAAAATAGGCATAACTTTGATTCTGCAGTGTTTTCCAGGAACTGTTCTATCCTGCAGCAATTAATGGAAAATGCTGGTCACTAAGTATAGTCCATAATAGGAAAATATCTGTAATGATTACATTAGCAATAGAATGCAAATAGAATAAAAGCAAATGATAGACCGTCACCTGTTGTATCATTATTCCAGGGCCTGTGGATGTGAGGATTGGGATGGATTAGTAGTAGATATTAAGGGGAGATTTTTTATTTTATCACTCTTTGTTGTTGATATTTTTTGTTTCTTTTCACTTTATACGTTATCAGTAAAAAAAATACATTTTGTTAAAAAAAAAAAAGTGATACTCAGTTCTATACCATCTTTGTATTCCCTGATGTTTTTCCCCCAAAATGAGGTTAATCTCTATATGGGTTTTTGTATTATTTTACTCTTTACTCTGGTTATGATTTACATTTCAGAGAAAATGAAAATATTCACAAGATAGAAACCTAAAACTAAATGAGGAAAAAGGGTACAGATCATTTGAAGGAGGTGTTTTCAGTTGGGCATTTCCTTAATATTAACAGATACGTCCCCTTCTAACGTCAGGTAACAAAGACATCACGTGGGTAATGTTGGAAGCTGGTGCTGAGACAGATGTTGTCAACTCTGTAGGAAGAACAGCAGCTCAGATGGCAGCCTTTGTGGGTGAGTTTTTACGGCATTTTTTAATTAGGTTGTATCCAAAATGTCCTCCGTGAAGAAATAGCACTTCGCTTCTCAGAGTACAAATAGTGTCATGTTTAGTTTTAAAAGAGCAAAATGTTTACACTTTTTTGGGTTTTGTCTAACTTAATGAAACGTCCAGTGACCCTTTGGAGAAAATGAGCAAGCTATCTTGAATTTCCACCTTGTGAGATACAAAGAATAGTGGGGCCATTTTAGTTGTAGTTAAATGCTTTGATGACTGTATCTTATTTCTTTAAGGAAGTAGTTTAACCTAAAGTCAAGAACATGAACTGTGAAGTCAACAGTCCTCAATTGAAATCCTGGCTGTGCCAGTCAGTAGCAGGTTACTTAATTATTCTGACCTTTACTTTATCCATTGTAGCATGGTTCCTGGTTATTAAAAGGATTAAATGAGATGTTGACTTCCGGAGCTTTACGGGTAGCACTAAATAGGTGTCATCAGTTACTGTTGCTAATAAAAATTGCAACAATGCAGTTTTTTCATAGAAAGGAGATTAATAATAGTGTAATATATAGCTGTTTCATTTTCATGCTCATCAAGCACAAACTTTTATTGTGTTGTGCCCAGTATTTCTTGGTATATTAATCCTGTTACTGGACATAATATGAGGGGTTTGGAAGAGAGTGACGTGAATATTTGGTCATTGGTGTTTTAGTCCAACTGAATTAGCAGTTAAGGAAAGTCAAAAAATAGACAAGCAAATATATAAACCTCTGATTTATTGGGAATGCAGCAAGTGACCTTATAGGACTGATAAGTCATTAAACAAATAATTATTGTTTGCAACCTATATACCAAGCATCACTGTAGGTGCTTTGGATACAGTGGTGAATGAAACAGAGGCTCTTCATGTGTTCAGGCAGTTGGAGGCTAATAGCAATGACAACCATTGTGAAATTATACTTCAAGGCACAGCTTAAGGGTTTCATAGAAATACGTCAAATAGAGGGATCTTGTATCCTCTTCCAAGGGGGTTTTGAGAGAAATTACATTTAAGCCATGGAAATTAGTCTCGTACAGGAGGGCAACAACTGTGTTTTGTTAAATTTTGTTACTAAATTATCTCAAAACGCTAATAGTACCTACCAGTGATTAAGTCAGGTAGTCACTGAGTCAGCTCTGTGAGAGCGAATATCCTTATTTTATCTCAACTTCGGGAGGATTTAAGTATGGTCTTGCAGTACAAACTTCAGAGAAATATTTATCTCCCACAGTTAGAGTCTCCCTGGTTGCCCCCAGCTTACCACTAGGCTCATTTTGAGGGTGTCAGTACAAAGGGAAAATAAGACTCATCTAGGAAGCTTGGTTCTCATATTTTAGTTCACGTCTGCTGCTAATTCATTACAAGATCATGGGCACATCGCTTCTCTGCAGGACTCAGTTTTCTGATCTGTGCCCTGAGGACTAGCAGTTAGATGAAATGAGGTTCTACTGAACTCCCAGTTTTCATCATGTCCACGATGTAGCAAATGAGAACGCAGACAAAGGTTCAGTAACTTTCCTCAGGTCACAGGGCTGGAAGTGGAGAGGCCTCTTTTTTCACACATGAATACGATGCTCTTTTACTTGCCTTTCTCTTAACACCACTAGATCCATAGAAATCTAAGGTAGAAATTGTCCCCAGTCCCATCCTAAAATAAGAGAATTGTTTGCATTCCATTTGAATCTCATAGACGAGAATTAAACCCTTTTGGTCTACACGATATTTTCCATTATAGGTAGTCTTTTTAAAAAGTCATCCACCCCCTCTTACTGTCCTCAAGCGGAATGGTTTGTATCAATATGTGCACGCATATGAATGATTTTTATCTTTTAAAAAAGAAAAATCTTTTAAAAAAGATTTATCTTACAAATATATTTCTTATAACTTGTTTCCTTCACTTACTAGTATGCCATGGAAGTCCCTCTCATCTCGGTGGATATAAATTCAGTTATCTCCACTGAATTTATGTCATATTCCATATGATTCAGACGTACCACAGTGCATTTGGCTGTCCCCTACTGATAGTTTTTAAAAATCATTTCACTACAAATAATGTAATAATTATCCTTGGTCATATATATTTTACACGACAGTGCTATAATACCTATAACACATACTCTCAGAAGTAAAAGGGCTGAGACACAGGGTATGTATTTTTAATTTCAGTGTAAGTCTAGATTGTCTTTTAAAAAAGGGCATAACAGTTCACATTCTTATTTTTTTATTAAAAAATAAAAAAAAAAAATTAATTTTTTTAAATTTACATTTATTAATTTTTGAGAGACATAGAGTGCATTTGGGGGAGGGGCAGAGAGAGAGAAGGAGACACAGAATCCAAAGTAGACTCCAGGCTCTGAGCAAGCTGTCAGCACAGAGTGGGGCTCGAACAAACTGTGAGATCATGACCTGAGCCAAAATCAAGACTTGTACGCTTAACTGACTGACCCACCCAGGTGCCCCATGATTCACATTCTTTTTTTTTTTTTTCTTTAAAGTTCGTTTATTTTTCAGACAGAGACAGAGTGCGAGCATGGGTGGGGTAGAGAGAGGGAGACACAGAATCTTAAGCCGACTCCAGGCTCAGAGCTGTCAGCCCAGAGCCTGATGCAGGGCTCGAACTCATGAACTGCGAGATCATGACCTGAGCCACGGTTGGACGCTTAACCAACTGAGCCACCCAGATGCACCCGCCCCCCCACGCGCCACACACATACAGTTCACATTCTTATGAACATCTTCATCAGAACTGGGTGTTTTCACTTTTTTGCCAATCTGGTAGTTGAAAAGATGGTATATTGTAAATTTACATTCCCCTCATTATTCACGAAATTAAGTTATTTTCTGCTGTTGGTCATTTCTATTTCTCTTTTCTGTGGACGCTCATACTCATTACTTATTTATCCTTTGGGTTGTCTTTTTCTTACTGTTTTGAGGAGCTTTATGTGTATTATGGATGCTAACCCTTTTTCTATAAAATGTATTTCAAATAGTTATATTTCCTTCTTTTGACTTTATGGGAACTTTTGCCATAGAAAATTTATTTTTAAGTAATCATAGTTTTTCTTTTATAGTTTCCGTGGTTCTTGTCTTGTCAGAAGAGTTCTTAAATATGGGTTAGTTGAGGATTCTCCTAAATGCCCTTCAATTTTTTTTTTTTTTTTTGTACTTTCAAAATTTAATTCTTTAGAGTTTATTTCCCCCTGGATATGTAGTTAATTGTGATAGCACCACTTACTAAACCACCCAGCATTTTCCCACTAAATTGTAATACCACTTTTGTGGTAAGTTAATTTCTCTTATATACTGGTATCTATTTCTGGGCCCCATATTCTCTTCTACAGGCCTGCTTGTCACTCTCTGTGTCAATACCATATTGTTTGATCACATTGACTTTAAACCACTTGTTCCCTTCAGGTCTTCCCGTTTGAATACCTTCCTCTGTCCCCCCATTTTTTTGGTTCTTCTTGGACTTTTATTAAATAGTTATATAATTATTTTCAGAGAATTGACCACTGTATGATAAGACATGCTATTCAATCGCATGGTATGCTGATATATTGATTTTTGTGTATGTGTGTGTGTTTTAGAACTTATTTTTGGTACCTTAATAATATTCATTAGATTCCCTCAGATCAGTTCTTTCTTTTAAATGAAACTCCATTCTTTTAAAATTTACTTCTAGGTAATTTGTAGTTATTGCCCATATTGTAAGGAGAATTCCCACCACCACTGACTGCCACACTCTGTCATTTCTAGCTGGTTATGGATAATAAGGAGAAAGCTATTGATTTCTGTATTTTTCTTGTCATTTTTATTAGAGTCTCCTGGGTTTTATAGCTGTTCAATTGCATTTATTTTCTGTTTGAATTTGCTTCAGGCTTCAAAGTAAGAAGCAATAATAGTAGTGAAAATTGACATGTCTAGGTTTTTTTTTTCCTGTTTTTAATGGTAATATTTTTAGCTCTTCCCTTTTTATGAAATTGCTAGTAGTTTTATTGGTACAGAATCTACTAATACACTTTTTCATATATTATAACCATTCTTGATTCATTTTTGTTTTTTTGCCTTTGTCAATAACCTCTTTGCTGATCTCTTTATTTTCCATCTTTATTATTTCATTTTAGTAGTGTAACTACTTCTATACCTGTATGTTTATAAACCCATGTAGGTGTGCTCTGTTCTCTAACCCAGAATGAGATATTCTTTCTTTTAACAGGTATTCAGCTTATGCATATTTATGGTTACTGATAAACTTGACTACGTACCTCCTCTTTTACCACGTTTTTACACTTTGTTTTACTTGGTGGTTTTGTGTGCGTGTGCATGTGTGCGTGTGTGTGTGTGTGTGTGTGTGTGCGTGTGTATGTGTGTGTGTGTGCTTAATGTGACTGGCCTGGTCATGTTAGAGTACACTTATTTCTTCTTTTATTAACTTGAAAGATCAAGAATGCTTTCCCATTCCACTAATTCTTACTTTCCTATTCACGACACTCCCAGTAAAACCCATATTTGTTGGTTATTTAAAATTTTTTTTTTTTCAACGTTTTTTATTTATTTTTGGGACAGAGAGAGACAGAGCATGAACAGGGGAGGGGCAGAGAGAGAGGGAGACAAAGAATCGGAAACAGGCTCCAGGCTCCGAGCCATCAGCCCAGAGCCATCAGCCCAGAGCCATCAGCCCAGAGCCTGATGCGGGGCTCGAACTCACGGACCGCGAGATCGTGACCTGGCTGAAGTCGGACGCTTAACCGACTGCGCCACCCAGGCGCCCCTGTTGGTTATTTAAAAACAAGAACATGGGAATGCAAGCTGGTGCAGCCACTCTGGAAAGCTGTATGGAGGGTTCCTCAAAAAACTAAAAATAGAACTACCCTATGACCCACCAATTTCACTACTAGGCATTTATACACAGGATACAAGTGTGCTGTTTCGAAGGGACACATGCACCCCCCATGTTTATAGCAGCACTATCAACAATAGCCAAAGTATGGAAAGAGCCCAAATGTCCATCGACGGATGAAGGGATAAAGAAGATGTGGTATATATGTGTGTATATATATACATGTATATATATATACACACACATATATATATATACACACACACACACACACACACACACACACAATGGAGTATTACTCGGCCATCAAAAAGAATGAAATCTTGCCATTTGAAACTGTGTGCATGGAACTGAAGGGTATTATGCTAAGTGAAATTAGTCAGAGAAAGACAAAAATCATATGACTTCACTCATATGAGGACTTCAAGAGACAAAACAGATGAACAAAAGGGAAGGGAAACAAAAATAATATAAAAACAGGGAGGGGGACAAAATAGAAGAGACTCATAAATATGGAGAACAAACTGAGGGTTACTGGAGGGGTTGTGGGAGGGGAGATGGGCTAAATGGATAAGGGGCATTAGGGAATCTACTCCAGAAATCATCGTTGCACTCTATGCTAACTAATTTGGATGTAAATTTTAAAAAATAAAAAATAAAATTAAAAAAAAAAGAGCCAGGCAAGGAAAACAAACAAACAAACAAAGAAACAAGAACAAAATTTTCCTCTATGTCCCACCCCCAAGAAACTGTATTTGCCCATTTAGCAATTCGAACATGAGAAAATACTTCTAAACTCATTGATTTCTCTACTTTCTCTGTTTTGCCTTATCAGGCCTGGGACTTTCCTTTCCTCCTCCACCACTGCCACCAGCTGTGGACTTTGCTGAGGGAGTTTAGTATTTTTAGTCCCGATATGTAATTAGAGTGTCATTCAAAGTGTGTTACTTCTCTTCCAGTAATCCTCAGAGTCAACTCATGCTGCCTCCACCCATTATTCAGACTAGCCATCTCTGCTACCAGGCGTTCTCCACTCCTCTCCCCTCCCCCCTAGCTCCATCTGGAGCTCTATGTGTTCTCATTTAGGTTTGGGCTACAGGACCTTCTGGGATGGTTTGTAGGCTGAATCTGGTTTGAAACATATCATAACAGAAATTCTCTTTCTCTCTGAAATGTGAGTCATCCCTGGGTAGTTTCATGGTTCTTGTATCACTGTGCTTTTCCCTCAGTCATTTGTAGAACTCCCTTCACACTTTCCTACGTACTTATAAATGAGAATTTATTTTCCTTAGTAAACTTTCCATATATCATTCTGGAAGTGTGTTTTGAATTTCAGCCTATCCTAGAAAATAAAACATTTTACTAAGATGTGTTTAGTTGTGTGTGTGTGTGTGTGTGTGTGTGTGTGTTCTCAGTAATCCTTCCTAAGACTGACTCAGTGACCCTATTCAATCAGGAAGACTTAAGTCTAGTGATAGTAATTCTGGCCCCAGATTATACACTGCCCCCCCTGCCCGCCCCCAGCATATATTTTCTGTAGTGATAGTACTGTTTCATTTGTATTTACTCAGAATTTATAAATTAAATACCAGTAAAACTAAATATTTGTTTTGGTTATAAGTATATACATCACTCTAATATAAATTATTAGCAGATTATTTAAAATAAAATATCAAAATAATGTAAGCACTACCTAAAATGTAAAAAAGATTAATGCTGAAAATATTATTATTTTGTCCTTCTTACAAAGATGGAATCTCAAGAAGCCTCTCTATTCCTGTGACTGTGTCATTGATGCATAGCTGGTATTTTTAATGTACCAATATTGCCAACTGCTCACAGGGACTGTCCTGACTCTATTAGTTGAGAGGCTGATGAGAACACATAGTAACAAGCTAATTCTCTATTTACCCGACTTTTTCCTCTTCAACTTTTTCTCTGTCGATTTTAAGGTTTTTAGGAGGTAATTTTAGAACTTTTTTTGTTTTTTTAAGTAGCAATACCCATCTTTTTATTGAAGCTGGATATAGACTGCCTTTTAAGGAAGGATTGTAGTTTGCCTTCATCTTGTCTGGTTTCTTTCTGCACAGTTGTAAATTTCCACATGCGGTGACCAGTGTTAATTTTGATGCCGACATGTTCATGTCCTGCTTGTACATTTGCTTGATGGACTGTTTCTGTCTTTCCCTCCGTGAATATTGTGGAGGTAGAGATGATCATTTGCTAAACAGAGCACCTCATGTTTCTAATATATCCTATTACTGTTTGACATCCCCTCAAGGTACATATATTGGAGCTTTTTGAATAAAAGAAAGAAAGAGGGAGAGAGAGAGAAACAAACACACAAACAAACAAACAAACCCTGGTGTTTGGGTACTTAAGAACAGCACTGAATACCAAAAAGGAGATTGTGGTCACTGCTAAAATTTCCCTTCAAATCAGGGACATGTTCTTCTATCATTTGTTTAATCTTTAAGTCTCGATCCATTTCTCTTTTTCTTTCTGGGACTTATGTTATTTTTCACTACTACGTTTCTCGATCTGCCCTTCAGCTCTCGTCTCTTCCATAATGATTACCATTTCCTAATTTTTCTGTTTGGAGACATTTCATCTACTTCATCTTCTGCATTACTATTTTAGTCCTCACTACTATACTGGGTTACCTGTTTGAGTTTGTGTGTTAATTTTAAAGTTTTGAATCTTTCTGCAATCCGCGAGACTTCACATTTTGTACTCGATCTGCTTGATTTGAGTGTTCTCGTTTGGTGATTAGGGGTATGGTTTGGTGCTGGTTTGGGTCAGTGGTCGTGGTTGTAAGTGCACTTCCCACGAAAGAAGCCATCTGGTGGAGGCAGCACATAGTCTTCATGTTGCTGGATCCCTGCAGGAACTTTGCTCTGTATCTCCTAGGCAGCGAGGTAAAGCTGGAAGGTTGTGGAGCAGTGAAGAGAAGGGCCACTGTCTCTATACCCGTGGGCCCACGGTCAACAAACTGGAAGATATTTTGTCCTCACTCAAGCAGACGCTGCCAGGACCATGCATAAGCTGGGCAGGGGCCACCCAGACCACTCTCCCGGAGCCCTGGTGCCCTGGGCCCACTTCCCAGGACTTTCTGCTGCTGGTCCCTCCCACCTCAGCAGGCAGAGAAGAGGAAGAAGTCTCTCCTCCAGAGATCCCAGAAGAGTCTGCACCTACAGCTGTGCCCTGCGAGGTTCTGGCTGCTTGCCCAGAGTGGCCTCTTCCCCGCCCCAGAGAGTTAGTGGTGAGGCAGCCTGGGAAGGAGAGGCAACAGGAACACACATTCAGGCTACCAGCTTCTCCAGGGACAGTTTTGGTTTCTTTTTTTTTTTTAATTTTTTTTTTTTTTTTTAACGTTTATTTATTTTTGAGACAGAGTGAGACAGAGCATGAACGGGGGAGGGGCAGAGAGAGAGGGAGACACAGAATCAGAAGCAGGCTCCAGGCTCTGAGCCATCAGCCCAGAGCCCGACGCGGGGCTCGAACTCACGGACCGTGAGATCGTGACCTGGGCCGAAGTCGGACGTCTAACCGACTGAGCCACCCAGGCGCCCCAGTTTTGGTTTCATAGAACTAATTTTACCTCTAGAGATGGCTTAGAGAAGTGGCATAGGGATCTATAAGAAGCTGTAAAGCAGATTCCAGGCTGCGCCGGCAAAAGCTTTTCCTCTAATTATATTCACAAAGAGGCCAAGCTTTTCTCAAATTCAAGGGAAGGGGAGATAACAACAACAACAACAACAACAATAATAATAATAATAATCTATATAGAGTGAATTTACATTCTGTGTGAAGAAAGCCAGATGTGATTAGGGAAGAATGACCATCATTTCTGTAAGGGTGGAAGAAGAGACATTTAAATAGAATAAAAAACAAACAACTTTTAATCTTTTTTTTTTAATGTTTTATTTATTTGTTTTTGAGAGAGAGAGAGAGCACAAGCAGGGGAAGGATAGAGAGAGAAAGTGAGACACAGAATCTGAACCAGGCTCCAGACTCCCGAGTGGTCAGCTCAGAGCCAGATGCAGGGCTTGAACTCACGAATTGCAAGATCATGCAACACCCGGTTGCCCCCAAAACAACTTTTAAAAAATATCTAGGGTCAATTATAAATTGAACTCCCCCCCCCTTTTTTTTTTGTAGTCTCCATAATCTTCCTATGTACTGTGCATTGTGTCTTTATAAGGCGATTATGTCTTGACCTCACAAAACATGCTTATAAATGTTCCTCAAAACATTTTACCTCTCCTTCTCCTCTTCTACTCTCTTTTCTTGAAAATGAAAGACGTTAATGCATGGTTACTTCGCAAGAACACAGCAACATACTTAATAAAAAATTGGAAAATGTCCTATTTTGAATAATAAAATAACAGATTTCCTATTTTTCTGTTAAAAGGTCAACATGATTGTGTGACTATAATCAACAATTTCTTTCCCCGAGAGAGACTGGATTATTACACGAAACCCCAGGGACTGGATAAAGAGCCAAAACTGCCTCCAAAATTGGCAGGCCCACTGCACAAAATTATTACCACGACAAATCTTCATCCTGTCAAGGTAGCATAGTGTTTTTTATCTTCGCTTTTCATTTAAATATTGCTTTGGAGTTGAAACTGCTCTTGGTTATATAAGATCATCTTGGTTGGGCTTTGCCAGTGTAGAGCTTGTGATGGAGCTCTGTTGTTCAGTTGGTACAGTGAAGGAGTGTTCTTGGTTTAAACCTGAGAGTGAGGGACACAGGCTAGGGCAGGAGGAGAAGCTAGGCAAAGAGGTGGGTTCAGCTGAAGCATACTTTCCACCTCATCTCACGGCAGCTCTGGACTGTTAACGGTTCCAGAGGGGCAAGGGAGTCAGGCTTTTGTATCACTCAGTTGCCAGTGCCGGAAACTTGTTCCCAGAGGGAAAGGACAGCCTCCCAGCTACTGCCAAGGACAATGGCTTCCTATGGATGAAGGCAGTTCCCTGGAGAAGGAGGCAGCTCTGAGCCCATCGCAGCCAGCACACCCAGGAACTGAGGCTTAGTACACAGGCTGCTAAAAGGACCTCAGTGGGGCACCAACAGCATCTATTACAGTAAAGATCCTTCCAGGAAATGTTCTGAAATATAATCATGAGCACATTTTTTTTAAAAATATTTTTATTTTATTTTTTTGAGAGAGAGACAGAGTGTGAGTTGGGGAGGGGCAGAGAGAGAGGGAGACACAGAATCCCAAGCAGGCTCCAGGCTCTGAGCTGTCAGCACAGAGCCTGACACAGGGCTCAAACTTACAGACTGTGACATCATGACCTGAGCTGAAGTCGGACGCTTAACCGACTGAGCCACCCAGGCGCCTCAGTCATGACCACATATTTTAATGCAAGTAACTATTTGATGCCTTTAAATAATATAGTTCTTCCAGAATTAGTTAAATCACAATAGATTTTCAGACTCTTTAGAACAACCCAGAAGTTCACATGGCTTACCTGAGAAACTTTAAGAGCCATTCTGAACTACTGTCTCTAATATTTTCTTCATAGTTTACATACAGACTTTTTTATTTGTTTAAAAAATGCATTTTTAAATTTAATTAATTAATTTTTTCATAAATCAATCCACATGAGCATAATTTTCTCAGTGAATCATTATAGAAAACCCTGTGTGTGCCACAGTGATGCTGTCCTTTTTCAAATTTCAGTGATCTGTATCTTCATTCATAGCGTATAGATTTGATAGTAATTCAGAACTGTTTGGTGAGCAAGACGACAAATTGGATAAAAAATTAATAACATTAGTACAAAATGTTATTATAAATGCAGTGAATTAGATGTCCTTTAAAGTCTATTTTGGTGAATCTGTGGAACATACTGAACACCATTAAAATAAGCAGGCAGTTTGCATAAAGTAACTCTTTTAAAGACTGACACTTATCTGAAGATATAAGTTCCAAATTATATGTAATATTATTACTTTATTGATGTTTCCCTTTGCATACAGACTTTGAAGCTCAAGAAACAAACTTACAAAACATAGCTGCCATCTGCCTTTCTTCTTCAATTGTTGTACTTAATATTCTGAAAGAACCCCAGGAGGTAACACTTGTGATCCTAAGTGGGCAAAAACAGAAATTCAGCCACAAATCGTATGTTTGTATTTATGGTGGAGATTAAGTGGAACTTAGAATTTAACTTTTAGAAAATACATAGCCCTTCTGTAACGATGGGTTTTTTTCCCTCCCAGCACACGCAGGCAAAGAGATAAGTCCCATGTAGGAGCTCCTCCTCGTCCGTGGCGCTCTTTTTCTTAGCAGTGGTGCAGGCTAGGGTAGGAAGACAGGATTTTTCCTAGGATATAGCATTTCTCCACATGGAGAATGTGTGCGGTTTTACAAGGCCCTCCAGCCTGAGCATTATGGGATCTTCTGGTTTAGACTGATTTGAAGAAGTTCCCTGTATTTTTCTGATTCACTGTCTTTTATATCTGTTTCTACCCCTTGAGACTGCAATAATCTCAATAAATGGGAATAATTGAGTCTGTGGAGTAATTTTTTTTTAGTGTTTATTTATTTTTGAGAGAGAGAGAGACAGAGCATGAGTGGGGATGGGGCAGAGAGAGAGGGAGACACAGAATCTGAAGCAGGCTCCAGGTTCCGAGCTGTCAGCACAGAGCTTGATGCAGGGCTTGAACTCACAAACCGTGAGATCATGACCTGAGCCGAAGTCAGACGCTTAACCGACTGAGCCACCCAGGCGCCCCTGTGGAGTAATTTTTGATATTTATATGTAACCCAGTCTCTTCGGGTTAAATGTTTTAGTAGTTACTGTTCTTTAATGATCTTTATTACTTTTCTTGTTTTAAATTTTTACTTCCTCTTTTTTTTTTTTTTTTTGAGAAAGAGAGTGCATGCCCGTGCACACGAGCATGGGAGAGGCGCAGAGAGGGGGAGAGAGAATCTTAAGCAAGCTCCACACTGACAGCACTCTCTCTCAAAATATTTTTTTTTAAAACTAAATAAATATAAAAGCGCATATTTGAGTAAATTAGAGTAAGGGTATATTTATACAGGCAATAAATTGTAAACATATATGAACTGAAATAGCCTACATTATATATTTTTTAGTACATTTGGTCTTAAAAGAGATTATTCTGTAATTATAGTACCTTCCTTCAAACCACACCTTGCTTTTTGTAGCTATAAATGATCTATTCACTTGGAAACCTCCCTGCCCACTTTGAATAAAAGTTGTGCAGTTGCTATCGTGGTGGCTTATTTTCATTGCTTTCCCCTTTTCAAGTCAGCAGGGGTCTTCTTGAAGTGTATTATAAAAAGGTAACTAACAGCCATTGTATAGAGTCACAGACCTTTTAAAATCACAGAGAACCTCCTTGATACACAATTCACCCTTTCACTGCGGTGCACTTAACATAGCTGCCTGTGCGTCAAGGTTAAGTGGCTCCTGTAGCGATATGGATGTTTGTTTTCAACAGGGACTTGGAGAATTGTGCTGATGCTCAGAATTCAGAGGTTATACAGGAGAAAAACAGAATCACAGGAAAAAATGACAACAGAATTGAGCAGAGTCTCTAAGTGGTCAGGAGACAGATGTACATAACTTTTTAAGGCCAGAATTGTTGGTTTGGTATTTTTTTTTAAAGAAAAATAAAAAGAATTCAGAATGTCACTGTATAAACATATTCTTACATTCTTTGGGAGATGAGATATATCTGGCTTTTATGCTTAATGGAATATATTTATTCCTCCTCAATAATTAATAATGAGATTTTCTTTATAATGGATTACTTTATAATGCTCAAAGATTAAAGGAAGGAAACTAGTTCAAATAATATTTTTTTGTGTTTATAAAATGTTTCAGTAAGCTCATAGAGCTATGGTTATATGTTTTTTTGTTGTTGTTTTTTTTTTTGACTACGGTGGTATATATTACAAAGTAAATAAAGCCTAATATTTTCATAAAAGGAAAAAATGAATCTGGGTTCTAAGAATTTTTAAACAAGGTTTTATTTATAAGTTTAAGATCCTATGTTTTGATTATAAACGCTTCATGCAAAAATATACAACAGTTTCAAGTGAGTGCACTTGACAGTAGAAATACATGTAATTAACAAGCCTTCTCTGCCAAAAGTTAATTTTTGATACATGTTATTATGTAAGTTGTCAGCAAATTTACCAACCGGACTTCTCCTTATACTTATTTCATGAACTTTATTTTCTTATTGAGTGCTATATTTTAAGTAAAATATTATATTATATACCAATCTAGTGGTGTCAAAAATAAGTTCAAATCGTATTTTAATTTCACAAGAACACTTAATCTATGTTAAATTTCTAATTAGGCTAGGCATGGGATTTATGTAAGTTAACAAATTATCTTCATATCTGAAGAAAAGGATCTAGTACATGAAATCTGCTTTCTGTGATTACCTGATATTTACATTACCCAAGATAGGTATTTAGTTGTAACACAAAGGTTAGCAAATACTGACTTTTTGCTACGTGTGTACAATTGTGCCCATGTTACACATGTGTTTGCATTACTGTTATGTCCCCATGGATGTTTACATCTGTCCTGTGCAGACCTACTTCAGGTAATCTAGCCTATAACAAAGCCAGTAAAAAAAAAAAAAATTAAAAAAAAACCAAACTCCTCATTACACTGATTTTGGACTTAATCTATATACATATATGAGAAGTGTGGGACTCATAATGCATCAAATTTGATAACTCTCTAGTATTCCTCCTTTTAAAGCTATTATTGCTTTGACCTATTCTCATTACCATAGAAGATTAGAAGCATATCATAAAAATTTCCACAGAGAAATGTAGTTAATTGGAAAGTAATACACTTTTTATTTTTAGACTGCTTCTTGTGAAAATCTCATTTCTTTATAATTAATAAGAATTAATGAGAATTATAGTACTCCTAACCATGAAATTCTAAAGCTCAGTAATGTTAGCTAAAAGTAGTGATTACTTGGTGATTTGATTCTGTATATAAAGGATATGTGAGTATGCCACTTTTATCTTTGGTAGAAGTGCTTTTAACCGAGAATCTAAAATCATCTGCGTGGCATACTAACACCCTGGTTTAGCTGGATGGCAGATCACATGATAACTTAGATATAAAGAGCTCAAGAGATGTCACGATGCTACGGTCCTCTGTATTAGTTTCATAACTTTGATCATTGGCAGTCGGCATTCTAATTTGAATTAACATAGTAAACATATGACCCTGAGAAAGACATTATTTGGTAATCTATTGAAATCAACCCAAACTGACTGCCTGATTTTGTACATGGAAAAATCTCTCATGGAATTTCTTCTTTTTTTTTTTTTTCTCATGGAATTTCTAAGCTCACTGTAATTTCTTCTAGATCGTGATGCTTATAAATGAGAATCCTCTACTGGCAGAAGAAACAGCTCTGAATAAATGCTACAAGGTAATGGATTTGATTTGTGAGAAATGTATGAAGCAGAGAGACATGAATGAAGTGTTGGCTATGAAAATGCACTACATCAGCTGTATCTTTCAGAAATGCATTAACTTTTTAAAAGATGGAGAGAATAAACTGGACACTCTCATCAAAAGGTACTGGGTTTTTTTTTGTTTTTTTACCATGTCATATGTAGAACATGCTCAAATGGATAATGAATTATTATGTGAAGCCTCATTATGGATTAAAACATTAAGCCATTTAGCAGCAGTCGTTACTGTTGGGCTCACATTTAGTCTGTAAGAAACGAAAGACGATGTTACATTTAGACTGAGTGGTTATTCAGTTCTGTACTTTCTACAGTGATGCTTTTGTTATCCCCAGTTTACAGGTGAGGAATCTGAAGTTCGGAGAAGTTAAGTAGTGTGTGTAAGATGTAGAAGGTAGCCCAAGTCCAGCTTTGACGATGGGTACACCGTGCCGTAGGTTCCTGGTCCGGATTCGCCGTGGCCCTCAGTGTACCTCCGTTACTGAATCTGCGAGATCTGTGTGTTATCCTTGTTCTCTGAACCACCAGGGATCAAATTCCCTTACAGTCACACTGAGAAAAGTGAACTGTGTCAGAAGGGTGTAACTTCATGAGAATTCTCGCTCTTTGTACAAATAACTGGCATGGTAATGAGTAACTAGCTAACCTGATCATGACAGTTAGTGTGTTTTATGGCAGGGGGTGCTTTTATAAATACGGCTCGGGGCCCATAAACCTGATAAGGCCTAGCTTAACATGCAGCTAGAAGAGCAGTTTGAATTAAGTCTGTCATCACGACTTGAAGAGACAATGAAAATCTGAAGTAGAAAAGAAGAAACTACGAAAAGTTCATGGGTTTGGCTGTGAGGAAATGCTTAGGGATCAAACTCCAGTTATTTTGTTAAAAAAATATCTTACAGCTTGCTAAGAGGCCGAGCTTCTGATGGCTTTCCGGTATACCAAGAAAAGATCATAAGAGAAAGTATCCGAAAATTTCCTTACTGTGAAGCGACACTCCTCCAGCAACTGGTGCGAAGTATTGCTCCTGTTGAAATTGTAAGGCTCCTCACGGTCACTTAGTTAACTCTCCCAGTAAGACCTAATTACTGTATTTTGAACAATTAAAGGCAAGTTCTCTTTAGCATTAATTTATTGTTTATTTGATAGATAAACCAGTACAAAGTCCCACGCTAGATGAAAGGAGGAACTGATTGTCTAGGTTGACGGTTTCTGGTCGTGGGGGATGTGAAGGGATGGTCACGGGGAAGCTGGTTGTATGTCTTCATAAACAATCTCAAAGTGTGTCCCAGCTTCTGAGATTCTACCTTAATGCCTCTGATTATAAATTTTCCATACTTAACAAAATTCTGTTTTTACTTCCCAGCTGTAGGAAGTAAAATTTAACTTCATTGTCTGTTTTTTTTTTTTGTATTTATTTTTTAAAGTTTATTTATTTCAAGAGAGAGACAGAGAGAGAACATGAGGAGGAGAGGGATAGAGAAAGAGGGAGTGAGAGAGAATCCCAAGCAGGCTCCTCACTGTCAGTGCTGAGCCCGATGCAGGGCTCGATCTCGTGAAACGTGAAATCATGACCTGAGCTAAACTCAAGAAATGGACGCTCAACCAGTTGAGCCACCCAGATGCCCCACTATCTGTTCTTTAAATTATTTATTGCCCTTTTGTTATATATTTATTTACGTATTTCATAAGACACTCCCTGGCTTCCTTATTGTGAACAGATTTCTGTTCACCGTATCTGCACTAGTCATGCTTTTATATATTTCAATCAAAGCCTCATCAGCCTTTGTCTACTTGGTAAGAAATTGGTCCTGACACTGGTCACATCCATGACTTCCTCCCTCCCTCTGGCAATGTTGGTTCTCCTCCGCCTTCTCTAGTCTGTCCCATCCTTCTCAATGTGAAAAATAAGGACAAGTCAGGGTGCTTATTTATAAGGGTACCAGGTGCTCCTTTATACATTAGGAATTCATGTATTCAGAACCATGAGATAGGAAAGATCTGAAGAGACCAGATGATTTCATGAAGTTCATGCATTGATTTATCCCTGATCTCCATGATTTCGTGTAGAGAATTTTTACCTTTACTTTTTAATATATGTGGTTATTTGATATTCAGACTTTTGGAAGATTAAGGTTAGCAAATTATGGGGGTGGTTCATCAATTATGAATGTGCTTTTGTTCACATATTAAACTCTACCTAACCATTAATTAAATTGATAGGGTTTATTTATTTGTATATACTCAGAACCATATCAGGGAGGCAGACCTGATATGTCACAGTGGCTCAAAAATGGATTCCCACTTTTCAACCCAATATCCTTTAATGTTTTTTAACCTTTATTTTAATTTTTTTGAGAGACAGAGACAGAGCGCAAGCCAGGAAGGGGCAGAGAGAGGGACACAGAATCCAAAGTAGGCTCCAAGCTCTGAGCTGTCAGCACAGAGCCTGATGAGGTGCTCAAACCTACAAACTGTGAGGTCATGACCTGAGCTGAAGTCAGATGCTTCACCAGCTGAGCTACCCAGGTGCTCCTCCACCCAATATTCTTTAGCCATAGAGATTATCGTACACATGCTTATGACCTCAGGGTTGCAAGGCATCAGTTGCTGTTCCGCCAAGCTCACGTTTTTATCCCATTAAGGCAGGAAGAGGAAAGGGGTCTGTAGCTAGAAAACAAGGTCTCCCAGAAACCCACTGCCTGTGCGATGTGACCACTCTTAGGTTCGCAGGTTGTCTGGGGAAATGAGTGGTTTTAGCTGATCTAAACCCTGCTGCTCTGAACAAAATTTTGCTTCTCTTAGTGAAGAAGTTGGGGGAATGGATATCAGAGAACCTACTAGCACTGCCTGCCATGTGGTGTTTTCAACATTAACAAGTGGTAGACGACATTACACGTTCAAAGGGGAACACGGCAAAACTAACAGGAGCCGAGAGTACTTTAAAAAAAGTCAAAGCAGACCAACGTGGGGTTCAACAATTCATTGTAGTTCTGTATCGTGTAATAATGTTAGAGTTTATGCAGTACAGTTATTAATGTATATCCTAGCAATCTGAGTTATTGAGAAAAGGTTTATTAATAAAGATAGTGGGGCACCTGGGTGGCTCAGTCGGTTAAGGATCCAACTCTTGACTTTGGCTCAGGTCATGATCTCGTGGTTCATGAGTTGGAGCCCTGCGTCGGGCTCTCCACTGACAGCACAGAGCTTGCTTGGGGTTCCTTCTGTCCCTCTCTCTCTGCTCCTTCTCCCCACCTCAAAATAAATAAACAGACTTAAAAAATAAAGATAAGATAGTATGAAATGCATTTTACACTTGATCTTAGCCAAAAGGCCGAGAAGCGATATATGAAATGCATTTTAAAACATTTTTCTCTTTAAAAATTTTTGTTCTTCCAGAACTATATATTCTCTCTGGGAAACTATATTTATCTGGAATGCTGGTAGTTGTGAATGTCCCGCGTAGCCACTGTTTACTACCTAAGGGGTTTTGTTAAACTGGCAAGTTTACAAGCCTCTGAAGCAATGCTAATCTTTTCCTGTACAACGGTAACTCTCAGGGTTGCCTGCCACGTCACCTACGGCACTTTCTGCCCACGTGGGTGCCTGGGCCCTCCTGCAGAGGTTTTCATCCCCTCTGCCTCCTGTGGCTCTTGGCTTCTTCCTGTCACAAATCCCAGCAGGAAGTTTGAGGCATAGCTACATTTAAGAAGTGTTGAGTCCGCATTGTAACAGAGTATACTTTTAAAGAAGTTTGGCTTTTGTAATTGACAAAATATATTTTAACTTCTGGAAGACTAGCTAATGTCTCAGTTCTTACAGGCTGTGTTGAGTGTTTGTTTTTAAGTTGAATATCTTTCCATGAGATGAACTCTGGTACCTAAACAAATTTGTACTTAACAAAGTGGATGACAAGGTTGTGTATAACAAGAAAGTTCCTGTCCCCCCAGCAGTGACAAGAAAGGTTTCGTGACGTTGTCTAGCTGTACCATCAATTTTTTTTCTCAAGCAATAATTCACACTAATAGCCGTGCTCTTGTAACATAGGTAAAGGCTGTGTCACATATAGCCTTATTGACTTTGTCTCTTGTGTGCCTGCTTCTGGACAACATTGTTTATGGAGTATCGTCTCCGTAGTCTTCCCATGTTGATTTGATCTGATTTGATTTGATTTATCTAAAGTTGGCAAGGTGCAGCGAGAGAGGGAGAGAAAACCCAAACAGGCTCCACTCTGTCAGCACAGAGCCCAAGGTGGGGCTCGATATCATGAACCGTGAGGTCATGACCTGAGCTGAAACCAAGAGTCAGATGGGTAACCAGCCGAGCTTCCCAGGCACCCCTCCATGGTGATTTTAAAGTGTATTTTTCTCTTCTTCATGCCTACTCTAGGGTTCTGATCCCACTGCATTCTCTGTACTTACCCAAGCCATCACTGGTCAGGTGGGTTTTGTGGATGTCGAATTTTGCACAACCTGTGGAGAAAAGGGAGCAAGTAAAAGATGTTCTGTATGCAAGATGGTAAGAATGAAGTTCTTTGAAGTTCACTGATTTGGTTTAGGTTTCATATCCGAATTGATAAACTGAGTTTTAATATTCTACATACAGTGATTGACGTTAGTTTTCTAATAGACTCTAATATAGTATAAATTCTATGCATCTCATCCTTTTTTTTTTTTTTTTTTAAATTTTTAATGTTTGTTTATTTTTGAGACAGAGAGAGACAGAGCATGAACAGGGGAGGGTCAGAGAGTGAGGGAGACACAGAATCTGAAACAGGCTCCCGGCTCCGAGCTGTCAGCACAGAGCCCGATGCGGGGCTCGAACCCACGGACCGCGAGATCATGACCTGGACCGAAGTCGGACACTCAACCGACTGAGCCACCCAGGCGCCCCTATGCATCTCATCCTTAAAAGTAGTTCTGGGAGAGAAGTATGGGAGAAACGTAGTTCTGTGCCTTATCTTCTCTCAAACTTCCATATTGCCACAGCTTCAGTGCTGACCACCTCCAAGAAAAAGAATGCAAGAGAGTGAATACAAAAAAGATAATCCATAAGGGATTGAGGCTGGTGCAGACCTGAGAACCTAAAGTAGGACAGTTCATAGATATGCAGTCTCGACTCTTCTGATGGCGGCTTAACTGCAGTCTCTCCATCATGTCTTCTATGTAAAACTACAACTCCCTTCTTACTGCCACCGATCTTTAAGCTCTCTGGACTGTATTACCCACTTCTGTCAGAATGAACTTTGAAAGGGCATATCTAATCGGGTTCTTCTCCTCACAGATACTACCTGCAAGCATTCATCTGTGCATTCACTTTACACTATCCATTAAATCAAGTTCCTATTGTTTTTAAGGTTGAAATTCTTCAGCATATTAATAACATTCATCACATTTTGCTTTAACCTACTTCTCCGCTTCATCTCTTTTAATTACTTCTTTGGACCTTGGTTTCTTTATATGTGAAATGGGGTTAGCGTTGTAAGAATTTATTGAGACCATCTATATTGGTTAACTGTTGCTGCATATAAAACCCTCCAAAATTCAGTACTTAAAATGCAGTAATTTGCTAATTTCCCATGTTGGCGGTTGGCTGAGATGGGCTGAGAGGGGCTGGGGCACTTTTTCTCCATGTGTCTCTTATCCTCCTTAGACCAGCAGGCGGCCCGAGCCATCTCATAATGATGGCAGAAGTAAAAGAGGGCAGGTGAAAACACATGAGGTCTCCTGAAGTCTAGCCTTGAAATTGTCATGCTCTCTCATTCCTTTGGCCAAAGCAAGTCACATGGCCAAATTGTAAACTCAGTTCTTCCCTTCATTAAAAAGAACTTTGAAGTCTCATGGGAAAATGTAAACATGCAGGGAAAAATTAAGAATTGGGACCAGTGAAACAGTCTCCAGTATGTGTCACCTATTTATAAGGGCCTCGCACAATGCTTGGCATAGAATCTTACAAAACTCTAAGGTCCATTTGCACAAACTTCTTGCTGTTCCTTGAGCATATAATTCATTTCCCTTCCTCTATTTTTGTACAAGATAATCTGCCTGGAATGCTTCTTTCCCATTCCTCTGTTGACTGACTTCCTTCATTTAGAGGGAGTCACTGCTTCCTCTGTGCTCCTGTTGCTATTACTATACTTACTAGGATATAAATCATGTTGTTGAGTGTCTGCCTTCCTCCACGCTGCCCTATCCAGCTCTTTCTCAACCTACCTTCTTCTGAGATAACTATATCTCCCTTGTCATAGTACTGTATCATTTCTGACACATAGTAGGTTCTTTTTTAAAACAAATTTTTCAATTGTTTATTTTTGAGAGAGAAGTAGAAAGCAAGCAGGGGAGGGGCAGAGAGAGAGGGAGACAGAGTCCCAAACAGGCTTGAACGCGGGGCTTGAACTCACAAACTGTGAGATCGTGACCTGAGCTGAAACCAAGAGTCGGACGCTTCACTGACTGAGCCACCCAGGTGTCCCCACATAGTAGGTTCTTAGTAAATCACTTGTTGGAGTCTTTGGTAGACTGTTCGTTGTATATCCATTATTGTTATAAAGCATGAGCTAAAAATTACAAATCTAAATTAGTGTACCTTATGGTTTTAAAAGAAAGCATACCAAACAGCATTTTTACAGCATAGTTGTTGGTTTAGTGTTATAGTTGGAATATCATGCAGTCACAGCTCTTGAAATGAAATAAACTTAATTGTTTTCAGGTAATATACTGCGATCAAACTTGTCAGAAAACGCACTGGTTTGCACATAAGAAAATCTGTAAGAATCTAAAGGACATTTATGAAAAACAACAATTGGAAGCTGCCAAAGAAAAGAGTGAAGAGGAAAACAGTACGTATATAAAAAGCAAGCTCATGGAGAAGAGGAATGATATTATTAATATTAACACAGGGCACCAAGGGACGGAGTATTCTCTGGGGACTGAGGAAACTTGGAGTTGACCAGCATAAGAATCACACTTAAATTTGTCCCTACTTTGGGTTGCTGGGATAATGTCTAGAATATGGTTAGCCTAGAAGTCCCTGGAAAACAAAGAGGTACAGAATTTTAAGGAATAGGGTTTATTCCATATTCTACATTTGGACTCAGGAGTGTACCCTGCAACAACAGGACTTTAAGTGAGTATTCACTTATCCTCTACTCACAAAGGATTTTAAGGTCTTCGACTAAGGAAATAATTACATTTCCCCTAATGGCTACCCACAGATTTTAAGGTTGGGAACCTTTAATTTTTTAAATTAAATTACAAAGCTGTAGGTGAAATTACAGAGCAAATTTATAAATTACAGATTACATCGCAGACCTACTGTACAGATTAGGTTTCTATAAGTGTCTGGGCATAGAGTTCCCTATTATTTTTTTCTCTCCCTCCCTCGTGAAGTATATGACTCATTTTCATCAGAAACAGTGAGTTGCTTCAGCAATGGTTCACAGACCGTAGTGGAAAACAACATCCACTCTATGCCCCACCCCTGAAAATATATCATACGTTCTGGGGAGCGCATCTAGTTTGAAAAAGTGGCCCAGGTGTCTCGGATACAAAACACTTCCCCCTCCACCCCTTAAAAAGCTGTACTGCCTTTACCACTTGCTTGAGAAACACTGTTAGTAGGATTGAATGATGTGCACAAAATGAAATTTAATTTATATAAATAAATTGTTACGAGAACAGCCAGGCTTTCTGCCACGCTTTCTCGTGTCTTCTGGACCAAACTTCTGTATGCTCTGTTTGGAGGGCAGAGGATAGCAGCTGGTCTCGTACCAGACGAGCGAGAGAGTAAGACTGTCAGGAGGCATGGCAATTCCCAGTTGCGAAGCATCAGCAGGTGCCATATGCTTTTCTAAATGTCTCACGCACCTCTACTTCCCACCAGGGTAGGATAGCCTTTATTATCCCCCACTTTACAGATGAGGAAACAACCTCGTACAGGCCATCACCTACCCAAAGACATCAAGGTAATTCACGGCAAAGCTGTATTTAAATGAAGATTTTATCAGATGCCAGACAACCATTTAGATTTCAAGGCCCGGCTGTGGAGCCAGAGGCCCGGGTCCAAATTCTGGTTTGCTCCTTCACTCTGAGTTGCCAAACCCTTCTCTTCTCAGTTTCCCCATTTGTAAAAGTCATGATAATGATAATAGAGATAATTTACCTCACATGGCTATTGGGAGGATTAAATAATTTAATACACGGAAAGCACTTAGAAGAGTGACCGACATGTGGTAGGAACAACAAAATGACTTTTTTTTTTTGTTTTGGTCAGATGGCGAACTTGATGTCAATTCTAATTGTGTTAATGAAGAGCAGCCAGAGGCCGAAACGGGAACTTCCCAAGAGGATTGTAACCCCAAAGAGTCTGTAGAAGGGGAGGAAGAACGTCCTCAGAGTGAAGTTGGGTTGGAAGGCTTGCAGGATGCTCCTGCAGGTCCACAGGCATCTGAGGAGTAAAAGCCAGAGCCAGCACCAGTGTGGATGGTTCGTACCCTGGCAGGTAGCTGGAAATCTCATGCGACTGTATCCTCACTGCCTCGTGATACCTGCATGGCACCATGGCAGGATTCCATGTTTCCTAGAATAGACGCTTTCAAGCAAAGCTCTGTCTACCATGCCCTAATTTCCTTGTGCTCTCTGTACTGTCATTGGACCGATACCACAAGGGAAAAATCTTTATTTCAAACCATAGAAGAAACATTTTTATTCCCTTTCTGAGGCCAGCTTCCCTGCAATTGTTCTCAAAGCAAAATACATCCCTTAAAGAAGAAATAAAATATAGGCTGTGGGGAACAAAGGACCCAGCAGAATAGGTGTAGGAGAGAGATTTTCAGGAAGGAAGGATTTTTTAGCCACTGAGACGGGTAGTTAGATGAATCATAATTTATATGCGAGTAAGATGAATATAAATAGCATTTACAATAGTGAAGCCCTGCTTATTAAGATGCAATGAAATGAAGAAAAGTTGTATGTTACAGGATCTGTCCCAGTTCAGCCCATTGTAGTTTTATATAGGAATTATCCTGAGCAGTCTGAACTTTATATAGTTCCTGTGGTGACGTTGTATATACAGTATTTGTACCTTCAGAAATGTTAAATCTCCCAGAAGGAACGAAGGCATAGCCACAGTTATCTCAGCATGTGCTTTAAAAAGGATATTTCATGAAATGTTTGATTCAATAATGGCTAAACATAGTGTGTCCGCAGTTATGAAACTAATTCACGTGCCATATTCCACTTGAAAGGCTTTTATCTTCCCGTAAGCTTTTCATGTGGCTCTTCCTGTCCAGAAACTGATTTATAACTGTCACTTTTAGAATGTCCCGGCACCGGTTTTTAGCTTACACAGTACCGAAGCAGGCTAAGGTGTGATAGCCAAAGACAGTGCCGTGTTTCAGAGTTTCTTGTGATGATTGTAAAATAAATTGTGCCTACTGTATAACCAACTCTACACCTTGTTTCCTGGTTTATTGCTGTCAAGGGGTGGGAAATATTAAAGAAATAATAGAGGACTTAATTTTAGGAATTTCAGCAAATACTAGAGAACAACGTAATAAGTATTTTAATGTGCACAAATGCAAATCACAGTGACTAAAATTCCCACCTCACTTCACTGATCACATTCTTCTATCTTGCTGGTTCTCCTCTTACACCGAATGACTTTTCTCCCAGTCCCAGTACTACACCTGCACTCCCGCTACCATGCTGTTCCCGGAGGACTTCTTGGGGGCAAATTCAGTGTGAAGGGTTAACTGGTTGGGAATCAGGCAGACTGCACCTAAACTTGCCAGTCATGACAAGCCTCCCTTCCCTTGTCAAGGCACCTCGTCTGCGCACTGAGAAACATTCCGCTTTGACTCGTGCGATAGTCCTCCTAGGCTCTGTTCTCCCACCAATCTGTTTTATACCTGTGTTATCTGATTGTTTTTTCGTGTGTGTTATCACCATTTTGTGTTACCATTACGATGCCTGTCTTCGGATAACATGGAGGGTTGTGAAAAAGCAGGAGGAAATAGGAAAATCGAGAGATGTGGCGTTGTAGAGGTACCTTTTCCCTTCATTGAAGTGAATGCTAACATGAATCAACTCTAACACCGCTACAACCCCCAGTGGACAAAGAAGACTTCAGGTATAAGCCATGTCAACATGAAAATTTTCCATAGATGTGATTCAGGGAAGAGGTGGTCAGAAGATGGAGTTTAAGACACAATGGGGTTGGTTCTGATTATAATCCCTTCCTTTGTCATACTTCAATCTCAGAGTGATATTTCCAATTAAGATAGGTGGTCATCCAGTTCATTTTTTTTAAACCGTGTTGAATTACTTTTAATATGCTATCAAGAAACTTCTCAAACAAAAATATGACCTAAAGGATTAAGATAGTCTTATTATTCCAATATGTTTCATACCTAGAGCTGATGTAATAGAATATTGGTCAGCGGGTTTACTAGGAAATTGGATTTTGCTTTTTGATTCAATAGGTGATAACAGTAGTTAACAGTAGTTAACACTGAAAGTTACTCTATCCCTGAAGTTATCGTTTTTAATCTTTATAATAAGCCTGTAAATTAGACTTTATAACAAGCCTGTAAATTAGACTTTATTTTAAGCCCCATAGCACAGACAAGGAAGAGGTCAATTAACTTATCCAAAAGAACAGAGCTGGAACTCATCCAGGTCTCTAGTTCTGACCACTCCATTATATACTTTTACTATGTTACCTTTGCTGTAGTATCTCTGCAGATATAAGATAATAGAGCTCTGAAGGCAGGCCATTATTTTACAGGATTTAATGAATATTTTCCAGGATCTTTAAAACATGACTGATTTTAGTCATCTATCACGTACATGGGTTTACTTGAATTTTAATATTACTGGGTACTGAACTTCATAGAAATTCTTCAAGTAGATATTCCTTTTTTTTTTTTTCTAAGTAGGTATTCTTGCAGTGTTTTTATCTTCTCAGGATCCCATCTCACCTGCATCTGAAGCCAATGAGTGCCCTTCTTGAGTGGGAGCTTGTACATCTTCCAATCCAGGTGTTTTTATGGTTGCTACTGGTAGCCGTGACCTGCTTCTTTGACCACACCCAGGCCAATCAGAGCACTTCCTAGAGGTTTTACATTCCTGAAGCTGAAGAGGGGAGGCTTTTTTTTTTGTATTTTGTTTCTCTCTTACAACAGTGATTAAATACAGGGATTCAGTTCCAGAGCTGTGCTGACATGTGGAGGCACCTGAGAGAATACAGCTATTGAACACACCCAAGCAGGCAAGGGATAGAGGGAGGGAATGCTGTTTGAGCTGTTGAATCCACTGAGTTCTGGCAGTCTACACTGGGCTTACATGGTTTGGTTACATGAGCAAATTTCCCATTTGGATATCTATAATTTAAAACCAAAGAATTCTTACTAATACATTTGTGACAAGTGGAAGACAAATGGGACCAAATTTTTAAAGTTAAGTGCATATAAATAGAGCTAAAAGGAAAATGAAGTCATATAACTTAAAATTTTGAAATTTATGTGCTCTTAGAAAGAACATACAATAGCAGTTCAAGGTTTTTGATTTTTGTTTTTTGTTTTCTTAACAGTTCAAGTTTGGAATTAAATCATGGTTATCATTTTGGTTGGAAAGGAAACCACCAATGCAAGGTGTTTTTCTTTATGAATGTTTTTTCTAGAAAAACTCATTTGCTTGAAATTGTATAGAAATTAGTGCATATTTATATAAATTGTGATAATACTAAAGCATTATTTACATAGATAAAAAGCAATATCTTAATTTAGTAAAAAGCAAATTTCTTCTTCTCATAATTCCTTCAGCAGATAAATAGGAGATTTCTTTTCCTCTAAAAGGTAATTCTGGCCTAGTTTATAGGGCTGTTTTTTGGAATCCTTTAAGGACTTATATGAATACATGAAGGCATCTTTTGAATAAAAGCCAAATCATAATTTGTCTAGAATGAATCAGGTAGCTACATAACTGACAAATTCAAGGCAATGTATCTAGATAATTCATAAACTAACATGGAACCACTTAATTCCAGGATGATTTGACATGGGTAAGATTTAAATGTGAAAAAAAATGATCATTCTCTGAAAAAAAACATGAGAAAATTCTTAATGACTTTGCCTGGAAGGAGGCCTTCGTAAATAGGATCCTAAACCCAGCAGCCATAAAAGGAAACAAATACAGCTACACTTAAAACATAACCTGAACACTTCTGCCTCTGGAGAGGTAGAGTAGACATACTTTTCTCTATTCCTTCTGCTAAGTAAAACTAAAATCCCTAGATATGATACATCAAACATAAATAAGAAGACTTCTCCATAAGGTGGAGAAAGAAGGCAGACCTGCTGGGGACCTCAAGAGCCAGGCAGTGACATTCAGTTTGTTCTCTTGAGATTTTTTTTTTTTTTTTTTTTTTGCCTCATATATCCCAGTTTTGATGCTGAAGAAGCTGGCAACGTGGAAATACCAACACTAAAAATAAAAAGTCCCTAAAAAGGCCTGCTGGCCTGCCTTGTAGATTTGTGACTCAAGACTGCAACATCAACTCATTCTTGAATTTCTAGTCTACCTAGGCCTGCCCTACAAATTTTGGATTTGTCAGCTCCTAAGATGGCATGAACCAAGTCCTTGAATCTCTTTCTCTCTCTTCCCCCTTCTCTCTCTCTCTCTCTCTCTCTCTCTCTCTCTCACAATATATATATATAGGATATATATAGGATATAGATATATATAGGATATATATACATACAGTTTCTGTGGAAAGTTTCTTTGGAGAGCCCTAATGCACCAGGTGTCTTACTTTGGGCAGTTATATAACAAATAACCTGTATATAACATGTATATAACAATAAACATGTATATTTCTCACAGTTCTGGAGGCCAGAAGAGATCAGAGTGCCAGCATGGTCAAGTTTTTGGTGAGTACCCTCTTCCTGGTCTACAGAGGGCCATCTTCTTACTCTGTCCTCACATGGTGGAGATAGGGTAGCCAGCTCTCTGTCCTCTTAAAAGGGCACTAGTCCCCTTCATGAGGGCTCTACTCTCATGACCAAACTACCTCCCAAAGGCCCCATCTCCAGATACCATCATGTTGAGGGGTAGGTTTCAATATACAAATTGGGGTGGGGGGGGAGGAGGTGGGGACACAAACATTCACTCTGACATCAGATAGAGTTCATAAAGGACACAGCTGCTCCGGGGATAAGAATAACCATTAGATCAAGCACTGACTTTGAGAAAGCTACTCTACCTAACACCTTACATCCATTTATGTAACTTAATCCTTGAGATTTAATGAGTTAACTATGATTACCATTTTAAATAAGAGGAAATGAAAGCTTACAGAAGTTAGCTAACTTGTCCAAATGACGACTAGTAAGTGGAAGAGCGAAACTGGGTCTGATTCCAGAGCTGCAGCTTTTAGCCGCTTCCCTATCTACATCTATATAATATTTTCTCTTTCCTGGTCATGAGAGCTCCTGACGGATCCTAATATACTTTTGACCCACATCAGCTTGCATGTTCTCTTTTGCTTAAAACAAAGAATTTAATACCCTCTCAACTATGTGTTCCATTTTGGTAGAGTTTTAGGTTACCTCAGTAAGGATCATGTCTTTTATTTTGTGTTTCTGCCTAAATGGTGTTTTATTACAGTCACATGCATTCAGTAGCCCTTCGTTACTGAATAAAAAACATTGAGGAGTGCATTTTAAAGCAAATCTTTTTCTTCATACAAATGAGACATCTTTCCATTAGTTCCTTAAAAAGGAGATTAAGTAAAATTTGCTAGCCATATTTTTGTAATTGGAATAATTTTTTCATCCTTTTCAGTTGCTTGCAGGATTAAAAATAAAATATCAGGCTCCATATTTTTTTTTACAATTCTTTCAGTAGTTAACCTGGAGATTACAATATCTCATCTTAAAGTTACTGCAATCTATTCAAAATTAATACTGCTTATGCAGTTTATGGGCCAGCTTAAATCGGATCCCAAATGTACCATTTTCATCATGAAATAGGTTGCTGTTCTGCCCGCTCAACGTTTTTGCTTAGTGGGTCTGATAGTGCTCCACTTCTGATGAGTAACGTTAGTCAGAGTTGCCTGATGTTCTTTGATCAGATTCTTAGTACTAGGATGGATGCAGTAGCATGCCTAAAACTGCTATTTGAACAATTACTAGCTCTCTGCTGAAGGTGGTATGGCCTTATTCAAGAACCTTTTGAGGCTGCACTGTGACTTTCTTAGAGTTTGCCAGACTTCACAAATCATCCTTACCTACCATAAATACTTTCAGCACCATGGATTATACCAAGTTATTCTGTTACCTGTTGCTGTATTAAGGACGCTTAAATTACACTGAAATCGATCAGGTGGAAGCATTAATAATCATTATCTCATATAGTTTCTGTAGGCCGGAAACCCAGGAGCAGCTTAACTGAGTGGTTCTGGCTTGGGGTTTCTCAGGAGGGTGTGGTGCAGCTCTTGGCCAGGGCTGCAGTCATCTGAAGGTTTAATTAGATCTGGAGAATCTGCTCTCAGGATGGCTCTTTCTTATGGTTGTTGACAATAGGCCTCAGTCTCTCACTGGCTTTTTGAAGTTGACCTCAGTTCCTCACCATTGAGCCTCTCCAGAGGATTGTGTAAGTGTCCTCATGACGTGGTAGCTGGCTTCTTGCAGAAGTGATCCAGGAGAGACAACAAGAGAACATTTCAGCTCTTACCACAACCAAATCTTGTAAGCCATGCACTATAACTTTTGTCTTGCACCACTCGTCTACATCAATGCCCAAATCTCTGGTTTTTCTTTCCCCCAAGTATAACCCTCTGCCAAGGATCATGGCTGAATTTTCAGATTCTGGCTTTGTACAGAATCCTAAGTGCCCACAGGGGAAAGGAGGTTACAGATTCTCAAGGATGGTTCACTATTCCCTCTAGGGCTTTTGTCCCTTGCCTATTTTGATTTCAGCCCCACCTATAGTGCCCACACTGTGGTGGTATCTAAGCACCACCAGATAGGAGGAAATGTCACTCTGCTCTTTGTAAGCTTTGATCTAGCTCTTTAGCTTGGCTGGGGAAAACCAGCAATGCATTTTGTCTCTCGGTACCAGGCAACTGCTAAAAGCTTTTCTGGTTCCTCTTTCCTCCAGCAGCAGGCTTCAGGATAGGCAAAGCTCAGACCACTAGCCCACACGCAGAACTGGCAACTGCCTTCAAAGGTGAGATAAAACGACAATAGACTGGATAAATAAATTGTGGTATGATCATACAATGGAATGCCGTACAGCAATGAGAATGATAGGGCTGTTGCCTCGTGGGTGAATTTTACAGTATTGAGTAAGGGAAGCCAGACACAAAGTAATTCAACTTTTGTGATTCCATTTATATGCCTTTCAAAGACACACACAATTAATTTATGGTTTAGAAATCATAACAGTGGCTAGGTAATAGGTAATAAGAGTGGTGACAGACTGAGGAGGCACTTCACATCCTGGTGATAGTCTATTTCTTGTTCTAGGACTGCTGTTACCCGAACATGTTCATGTTTTGAAAACTGTTGAGCTGAACATTTAATGATTTGTGTACATTTCCATATACGTGTATTACTTCAGCAAAAATTTAAAATGTGTAGGAATTGTATTATTGGTGTTTCTGTTTACATTTACATATTTCAAATAATATACTAATTATACAATATACTTAATCACAGAGAAGTTTAATGAAGAACTGGAAACCACTAGGCTTTCTACAGATACCAGGGTTTATCTCAGTGTAATGGTGAGCATTTGAGCAGATTCTGTGCCTTTCTCATCAAGGTATTTTTCCTCTCGTGTTGGAACTGTGTCCCAGTTGAGGGAGGTAATAGCCATAGCTGATCTCTTCATGGACCTTACAAATACAGCATCTTCTGGGTCATCAAACACAGTTCTGCAAAAATGGCAGTAATGTCAGACAAAAAAGTCATTAAGCCAAAGTGAAATTTTGATTTAAACAAATAAATGAAATCTTGCCATTTGCAAGAACATGGATGGAACTAGAATGTATTACGCTAAGTGAAATGTTAGTTCAAGAAAGACAAATACAGAATTTCACTCATGTGGAGTTTAAGAAACAAAACATGAACATAGGGGAAGGGAAGGAAAAATAAGATAAAAACTGACAGGGAGGCAAACCATAAGGGACTCTTAACTATAGAGAACAAACTGAGGGTCGTTGGAGAGAAGTCGGGTGTGGAGATGGGCTAAATGGGCATTAAGGAGGGCATTTGTTGGGATGAGCACTGGGTGTTATATGTAAATGATGAATCAGCAAATTCTACTCCGAAACCATTATTATACTATACGTTAACTAACTTGGATTTAAGTTAAAAAATAAATAAGGAAACAACCTTCCCCCCCCCCCCACAATAAATGACATATTTTTCTGTGTTATTGGCAGCATAGTACCACTAACAACTCTTGGCTTCTACTGATAAATGACTTTCAGACTAAGGAATGATATTTTTATTGTATATATTGTTTATTTTTAAAATACAGTTTTTAAATATATTTGGGATTGGCTATTCCACATTCATATGTTCATGATTTAAAACCAGTGTTAAATGAGATTATTAAACTATTTGTAGATGTCATATGCTTATTAGTATCTTAACTACATTTTATTAGAAAGTTGCTATTTCTCTACATTATGCTATATTTTATTATTTTTTAAATTTTTTGTTAAAAATTTTTTTTTTATTATTTTTGAGAGAGTGAGGGGGAAAGGTGTAGAGGGGAGGGGGGGAAGAAGAGGGTCCAAAGTGGGCTCTGTGCTGACAGCAGAGAGCCCAACATGGGGCTTGAACTCATGTACTGTGAGATCATGACCTGAACTGAAGCTGGATTCTTAACTGACTGAGCCACCCAGCTGCCCGTACATTATGCTATATTTTATAAGTGTTCTTGGCAATAATATTTTTCAATCCTGAATCCAAAGGAAAAAAAAATACCTAAGTGTAAAATTTAAAAAGAATTAATGACTTTAAAATTCATCAATGTTCTTGAATTTGAAATGTTTTTCATAGTTTAATGAAGTATTTACTTTTGAAAATATAAATTCCCATGAATATAAAATGTTAATCTACATATCTGCTTTCACTGAACATATTTAGAGGAACATTAAACATTTGTAATTTTCTAATAATTCTTAGGTTTTATTTTTTATGCACCAAATCAGCTTTTCATTTATTTCTGGTTATAATAATAATATTAAAAACCTAAATATGTAAAATATGAATAAATAGCTTGAACTTATTTATCACAGAAAGACAGAAGTTTTTCTCATCTATTGAAGAGTTAGTCGTTTTTTAACTCATTAAAATCTATTTGGGAAATGAAGATAATTTAAAGTCAATACAATTATGAAATAATTTGATAATAAAAGTAAAGTTAAAAAAATCACTTACTTGTCTACATTATTCGCAAATGAAAAATCTATAAAAAAAATACATTTCTAAGTTAGTATTTTCCAAATAATTATTCAGCTTTTTAAAACAGTAAAACCGTGCTATAAAGGAAAAGTCTAGAGCACAACTCTCTGATTTTTGAATGACCATTTAGATAAATAATTCAATCCATCAAAAATGCCTTGACGCTTAAGCTCAAATTGAACTTTTCTCTTAGTTATAGTGCCTTAGGTTTGCCTTAGGTTTGAAGCAAGTTCTTTAATTCAATACAGTTCTCAAAACTCTGAGAACAGAATGCTTAATCAATTAAGTTACCAGTGGAATCCAAGTAGGGATTTTTGTAATTATGATATTGAGTCTCATGTGCAGAAAGTGATCCTTTTTCTCAGATAGACACATGAATCTATAAATGGACTACCAGACCAAATGAGGAGAACTATTTAGGGCAGTTTAAACCTTTTGAATTCTTGGCATTAACTTCAAAGAAATAGAATAAACAAATCCTAGATCACAAGAATCTCCATCTTGCCTAGCTTTGGAGCTCAAAGGCTAGTCCACAAAGCCGGGATTTCTTATGGTATCTTCCAGAGACTGTCATTGCTTTGTTCATTCCTCTCCAGAGGCCTGGTGCCAGGCCAGACATGGAATGTACCAGCACCTGTTGGGCCACCAAAGCCCACAATACCACAAGCAGCAGGGAGCACATAGCCCCTGCCTTAGAGGAGTTCATGGAATTGTTCCCTTCACAAATGGCTGACCATTCCATTTCTGATTTCCCCAGTCTCTCTTGCTGCATTTTTTTAAGAATTTACATTTTACTTACTTACTTACTTACTTACTTACTTACTTATTTATTTATAAGTAATCTCTATACCCATCATGGGGCTCGAACTCACGACCCTGTGATCAAGAGTCCTGTGCTCTTCTGATTGAGCCAGCCAGGCACCCCTTCTATATGTTTTAATTATAAAATGCTCATTTTGCTGATAATGAATATAAACTAGAAAATAGTAGAAAGTGAAATCTCCATTTGATCTTTCTCATTCCTCTTACCAGAGGGATCACTATTAAGAGTTTTGTGTGTAGATTTCCAGCCTCCTATGTGCATACACATGTGTACTCACATATGTGAACTCAGTTCCAATTTTGTCATACTCTGCATTTTATTAGTCCATGATGTATTTTTCTTATACTCAATACCCCATGGAATAATTCTAAAGTGCAATGGTTCATGTTGTAGGAATGTTCCATCACTTAATATTCTTCTATGAAGGACCATTCGGTGTTTTCATTATTTTTTCTTTTACTTAGAATGTTTCATTGAGCAGCTTTATACATAAATCTTTGTTTTTATGTGCAAATACTTTTGCAAAAGAGGCTTCAAATTTAAATGCTGTTTTGAATGGTTTGCACATTTTATATGTTGGTGGATGCTGCCATATGGCCAAGAAGGTTAAACTAGTTTACACTCCCACCAATAATTTATAAGTTGTGCTTTTTTCTCCCTTAATCTTTACTAACCTTCTCAGCATTTGCATATCTGCAGGACGAAATTGATATCTCATTGTTTTATTTTCCATTTATTTGCTCACTAGTAAGGCTGATTATGAGACATCACATTTATTTCCTTCTCTAAATGTCTTGTTCATAGCTTTTGTCACTTTTTTTTTAAATTTGGAGTTTACAAATTGATTTATAGGAACCCTTTAATATAATAGGAATTAGCTTTTGCCTATTGTATATATTGCAAAGATTTTCTTTTAATTTTGTTCCTGTATCATATAATGGTTGTCATTTTTATGTAGTTTAAATCTGTCAACTTTTCATTTTTATGGCCCTGAGTTTTGTGCAAAGCTTTGATTGTACTTCGTCTCCTTGGGATTATAAAAGTTTTTCTTTTTTCCCCCATGTACTTTTCAATTCATTTATATTTAGATATTTAATCTCTCTGGAATTTATTTTTCCTTATGATGTCTCCTGAAGAAAGTGGTTTTTGTTTATTTCTTTGGCGCAGAACTGCTCTGTGGCACAACTCCAGTGTCCCCCAGTCATGGCTTCCAAAACCTGCTCTGCTGACTGTTGATTTTTGCCTTCACAAATTCTTCTGACTCTGCAGTTTTCTCATTGCCAACCAATCTCGAGTTCTCACATTGACCCCTGGTACCTCTCTGAGGCTTCCTGCACAAATAGCACTTGGCATTTGCTTTCCTGGATGTGCCTCATGTCGTTGCTTCTCAGAGTCAGAGATGTTTTTAAGGCCTGGATTCCCAAGGCTTCAATCCCCCAGCTCAAAAGTTTTAATTTTTACTTTTGTCTGGATTCTGGCCTCCCTGTCTTGTATCTGGATTCACCCACTCTGCTGAACTATCCATTTGCTAAATAGTCTACATGAATTTTGTTGTTGTTGTTGTTTTCTTCTTCTCTCTTCCTGAGTCACACGCCTCAGCTGCTAGGCCTAGGCTCTGGGACATCATCCTCAGCTTGGTCTTAGCCCTGCAGTTCCATCTTGTTTGGGGGAGAAGAGCAAATACAGAAATCCAGCAGTTCTACTTAGACCACTACTAGTCATTTAAAAATGTTGGGGCGCCTGGGTGGCTCAGTCGGTTAAGCGTCCGACTTCGGCTCAGGTCATGATCTCGAGGTCCGTGAGTTCGAGCCCTGCGTCGGGCTCTGTGCTGACAGCCCGGAGCCTGGAGCCTGTTTCAGATTCTGTATCTCCCTCTCTCTGACCCTCCCCCATTCATGCTCTGTCTCTCTCTGTCTCAAAAATAAATAAAGGTTAAAAAAAAATTAAAAAAAAAAAAGTTATTGATATTTTCATTTATTTTAATCTCCCGTAATGTCTATCCCTATTTAGGTAGTTGGTGGGAAATCCCCCAATGTCTACTTCCTTAAAGCCGTATAAAAGCCCATAGCATTTTGATTCTGAAGTTATTGGTTATCCTGCAATAAGCATGATAATTAATGGAAATCGGTGCATGTCTTTTACCCGTTTTACAAGGATGGATACGTGGCATGTGAAGAAACTACAAGTTGACCTTACTTCTCAAGCTGTTAGAATATAATTGGTTTCTTTCCCAGTATAAGGTTAAAGATAATGAAATCAAAACGTGGTGTTAAAATTACCTTATGAACAATTTTAAGTATGGTTTCCTCCCAGTTAAAGGATTCAGAGTCCTAAATGTGCATGTCACAGCAAGATGAGATTTATATAAAAACAAATATAGAAACTATAAAACTGTAAGACATATTTTAAAAAACTTACATAGTGGGTTTTATTAGTTTCATTGTACATGTTCAGTTATTAAGATAAGCTAAAGTAAGCCAGGCTAAATATTGGGCTAAAAATACTATTTAGTTGCTCTGATATATTGGCATTTTGTAGGAAATGAGTAGATTAGGGCCATCCTAAGTTTTAGGAGGGCTATAGGTAACATAGCTATGAATTCAGAAGAACAACTCTCAGGTGCAGTGAAACACTCTCCGTATTCTTTCTTCCTCTGATTTCGTTTTTGGAGGTTTAATATGAAAAGTAATAAAGAGAATAAAAGGATAATAGTTTTTTTTCTGCAATCTCGTTGCACTAAAGAAAGGTAAAGCGCTAAAGGTAGTGTTCAACCGTCTTCCTCATACTTGTAATAACAGTAGTGCTGAAAAACAGATGGAATGTCTTACATTGTTTTTAAGACTGTGTTACCTATTTTTAAGAGTGGAGATTTTCTATCCAGAGATTCACTTCCTGCCATAGCATGGCTCACTTGCACTAATCTGATAACATTCAGTTTGTGTATCTTACATGAAGTGAAAGAAAAACCTAGGAGGAGACTAATAGAACAGTTCAGTTTTTATCACGTCCTTCATATGTGTCAGATAGGGTGGTGGCAGTGTGTGTATATAATGAGTGTGTGTATAAGAGTCGTGACAGCCAGAGGAAGATATTGTCTGTCCCTAGTTTTAAAAATCAGAAAGCTGAAACAAGTTAGGGTCAAGATTAATAAAACTTCTACTTACTAGCACAGCTGGTATTCAAACCTAGGGGGAATCTGATCCCAAAGCTTGTGTTCTTGCCTCTATGCTAGTTGTTCTCTAACTGGGGTGTATATCAGAGTCACCTGAAAGGCTTGTTAAAACAGCTTTCTGGGTCCCATCTTTGAGTTTCTAATTTAGTCGATCTCTTTTGGGACAAGAATTTGCATTGGTCGCAAGTTCTTATGCGATGTTGCTGTTACTGGTTTAGGAACCACACTTTGAGAACCACTGCTCTACACTCTACTGCATCCAGAACATGTCCTATGGACATTTCTTCCATTCTCTGGGACATACAGTGGGTAAAGGGACAAGTTTAATGACATCTTGTGGAAACAGTCATACAAATTGATGCATTCTACAATTTAACTGGCCTGGTCCCTAAAAGAGTCGTGGAAACAAATTGCAAAATTTTTAAATTTAAAAAGAGTAAAGGTCCATAACAACCACATGTTGTTAGGAAATTTAATTGGATTCTGGTTTGAAAGAGCAGCTATAGCAGCCATCTTGGAACAACTGGGAACATTTGAATATGTATTATTATGTATTAAATAGTATGAGTACACTCATAGTTTTTTAGGTATGATAATGTCATTGGGGCTATATAGAAGAATGCCCTTATTTTTAAACTTAGAGGCTAAATTATTTAGAACTGAAGAGTCGTGATACCTGTTACTGAAACATCTAAATGGTTCAGTGGTATTTTGAGGTTTTCCAGTTAACATGGAGATTGGGGATGGCCAATCAGATGTAAGTAGAAGCTTCTGAGGAGGTCGTTCTTGAATAAAAAGGCAAAGCCTCATTTATGAAGGGTGGTGAATATGACAGAATATTAACAATTATTGAATATGTAAGTGACATTCTTTCAACTTTTCCTATGTTTTGAAATTTTCACATTAAAAAGTTGAGAGGAAAATCTTAATTTTGCCATTCTTTTCCTCTTGCTCATTTAAAAAAATGTTTTATTTTTGATAGCGCGTGCAAGCATGAGTGGGGGAGGGGGGGAGAGAGAGAGAGAGGGAGACAGAGGATCTGAGGCCAGCTCCGTGCTGACAGAAGAGAGATGGATGCAGGGGTCGAACCAGGGAACTGTGAGATCATGACCTGAGTTGAAGTTGGATGCTTAGCTGACTGAGCCACCCAGGTACCCCTCTTGCTCATTTTTGACTAGCTTAGCTAGTTGTAGAATTTTTGATTGACAATTACTTTTCCTCAGCTTTTTAAAAGCATTGGATCTGGGGCACCTGGGTGGCTCAGTCAGTTAAGCATGTGACTTCGGCTCAGGTCATGATCTCGTGGTCCATGAGTTCGAGCCCCGTGTTGGGCTCTGTGCTGACCTCAGAGCCTGGAGCCTGCTTGGGATTCTGACTCCCTCGCTCTCAGCCCCTCCCCCGCTCATGGTCTGTCACTCTCTGGCTCTTAAAAATAAATAAACATTAAAAAAAAATTTTTTTTAAAGGCATTGGATCACTGTCTTCTGACTTCCATAATTGCAGTTGGAAAGTTTATTGTGAATCTATAACTTATTATGTTATAGGTAATCTACAATTTTCAGTCTATTTTTAGATCATTTTGCCTTTGGTGTGGATGTTTGACATTGTTATATGTTATTTATGTCTTTGGATTAATTTTCTGTGATAAATCTAAAGGTTCATATCATTTGTCAAATTTGGAAAATCCTCAGTTGTTATCACCTCAAACATCAACTTATGCCCAATTTCTCTATTGTTTTCCTTCAGGATTACTAAACTGATGCTGGACCTTCTGTTTCTAATGTCTCCTTGTCTCAACAGCTAATTAATATTTTCTATCTCTTGCTTTCTCTATACTACATTCTGGGTAGTTTCTTCAAAATCTTTTTCCATTTTAATATTTTTTTCCTTCATTTCTAGAAATTTTTTTTTTTTTTTTTTTTTTGCTTGTGGTTTTGCAAATCTATGTCATCTCTTTGGCACAGTGTCATGAGTAAAAGGGTTTTGTCTTTGCATCTTTTTTGTACCTCCTTGTGAGGCCTGGCTGTATAGCAGTCACCTTGTAACCATAAATCACACTATGAATAGAACAAAAGATAGATGTATTCTTAAATACTGATAGCATTGAACTTTGCACTAACCCTGAACACCCTCCCTTTGTACTATTTGCTATGTGAGAAAAATCTCTATTTCCTTAAGTCAGTGAAGTTGGATTGCTGTTACATGTAAGAAATTAAATTCTAACTAACGAAACATCACTGAAAATATTCAAATTCTACTTGTGTATAATGAGTGTGTGTATATGAATCCAACCTAAATAGTAACAGTGATTACTTCTGGGTGAAGGAATTGTAGATGATCTTTATTTCTTCTTAATATTTTTGCCATATTATCAACAACTTATAGCTTTAATTGGTGAAATTGTCCAGTGATAGTGGTAATAATAATAAACAAAGCTTATTTACTGAGCCTTTTATAGTCACTAGATACTAAAGGAAGAATTTCAAGGTAATATCTCATTATTATCACATTACCTCATTTAATTTAATATACATAAACAGATAAAATTGCATATCACTTTAATTGGACTAATAAAATTGGAGAATATTTATTCACCATGTAGGGGCTTAGCTTATTGTCAATTGCAGCCATTATTATTATAATCAACGTAACCAAAAGTCTGAGGAATTTTAATTTCATTTTTCTTCTGGTTTCAAAATACCTGGAGGTATTCTCTGAGCTGGTTTTTGCTTAAACGGTGATCTAGGATTCCAGGAGGCATCTACTTTTCCTCTGAATGCTATTGATTGAACAATATGAGCCTTTTTGTGATTAAAAATGGTGATCATTGATCTTCTTTCCTTCTCTGTAACTTCTGACAAATGCAAATAGTAATGTTAACTTCGCAGCATTATAGAGAAGCAGAGAGATTCAGAAGATAATTGAACACTTGGAAAAATGTGTTTATCTGAACTATGTCATATGTGAACATCCTGTCAGAACTGCGAAGGGCTATCACAGTTATTTCCTTGGAGGTAAAAGAGGCCCCCTAAAGGGTAAAATGTAACATGGTGAGGTTATTTTTGTGGTTCATATAAATGGACATACTAGTTCATCTACAATGTCTAAAGGTGTATTCACAAAGAAATTATCATTGATTATATATGTCTTAATATATATATTTACAGGATTTCAAAGAAAACGATTTTTAGAACTTAAATAGGCCTTAAGAGATTTAGTCCATTTCTCTCATTTTTGAAATAAAACACTAAAATGCTGGGGACAAATGATTTGGCATCCAACACATGTATGTCAAAATCAGGGCAAGGAGACCAATCCTTATGCTCAGTTAGATGGCCTTTTCAATACAGTGATCAAGAGAAATAATTCCTAAGCTAGGGAAAATTTCAGAGCAAACATTTTGAAAATAAATAATTGAAAGTCCATTTACAAAGAAAATTATTTTCAAAGACTTTCAGCATTTTTAAGCTAGTGAGCTAGAAGACTGTCCTTCACTTATTTCTCTGCCAGAGGTGTCCTTACGATTTCGATCAAGCAACTCTACTCCTGGAAGGTGGTAGATTATATATAAACGGTACAGGTTATATTGGCACAAAGGGTTTTGGTAGAGACCTGCAAAGAGAGAATCCAAGTTTAGATGTCAGATTTCAAAACAGGTTTCATGTATCACTTGCTAAAATATGAGAAATTGCAGAATTAATATGAAACATAAGAACATGTAAAACTCTGCTCCATGGACCAAACCAATGGCCCCACTAAAACTCACTTTTCAGAGCGGCCCTTTTTTTCCCATTTGTTAAATACACTCATCCAACAAATATTTCCTGAGTGCTTACTGTATACTAAGAATGGTCCTAGGTGCTGGGGACATAGCGTCTACCCCATCTACCACAAATGATGAAAATTTTAACATGGCTGTAAGTTAATTAGTAAAGAAACGACAAGATATCAGCTCTGCGGAGGCCTTAATGCTGCTGTCTGCTGAAGTATTTGTTCCCTCGGTTCTCTTCTAGTCTCAAAGGTCACAAAGGTGGCTGTGTGGAGACGGGGAGAGATGCAGTACACTGATCTAATATCGTTTTCTTCCTCCACTTTAAACCATCGCACGCAGTTCAGATTACATAAATACCAGTGGCGGCTTCAGAGCTCAGCAGGAGCAGAGCTGAACAGGTGCTGATCTTGCGTCTCGTTTACCTCTGGCCAGAAGCACGTGCTTCTGATTTCCTTTATGTAGGTGCTGTGATACCTAATGAATCATGCTGTCTAGTACAGTGGCCGGAGGTGGGAGGCAAGCACATGTGGAAGAGCTCCTGGCGTTTCTGACGTCACATACTTTAGACATCAGCGTGCAGGTGCATTTAAAAAAATTTTCAACTAAAGTTGTGAGAGTTTTATTTTCGTGGAAAGAGTGAAGTATCTTCCCTCTTCTTCCCTAGGTGTGTGAAACAGGGTTACTTTAATACAATGTGAAAGAAAGCTTTCATGATTTCCACTTGAATATCTTTAGCTACTGGATTCTGCCAACGTGCAATTTCTAGAAAAACACTTCGGGAAGATACATCTGGTGAGGAGAACCACTAGGTGGCAGTAGTAGAAAGAGTTCCAGCCGTTGTGCGACTACATCGCTATCACAAAATGGGGCTCGTGTACTGTACATGTTAAATTTAGGAGTAGTGCTCTAGCATTGGACTGTAAAATACAGAGACGCTTGATAAAAGCATGGAAACCCTAAGCATCATAAGCCCAGGAAAGAACAGTTGGCAACATGAAGAAGGTGGGGGAGTGCTTCAAAGACAATGAACTATTTTGATAAAAACTGAAAAAGTTGATCATCTGGATGTTTTCCCTGTAGGTTATAAAACATTTTGATATTTATCATATAAACACAAACTTTTCTGGCTAATGAAACCATTACATGTAGCTATTCCCTGTGGAAAACTTGAGCTTTACAGGGACTTAAAGTAGGCAATGGAAGACACCTGGTACATAATAAACAGAAGCAATCAGAATGAGGAAGGCATAAAAGAAAATGTAGATCCAGGAGCAACAAAGAATTTAAAAGAAAGGAAATATGTATGCATTGGGGGAAATAAGAGGAAAAAATGAAACAAAATTTTCAAGATTTCTTGAGTGACAAAAATGGTTTAAATTGTTAACTTGAAAGGAATTTAAAGTGGTAACAAATAATTATTACTACTGAACAGGGAATAGGACAGATGTATATTAAACCAGTAATAAGGACAGGTTTTTTTTTTTTTTTTTTTTACGTTCATTTATTTTTGAGACAGAGAGAGACAGAGCATGAACGGGGGAGGGTCAGAGAGAGGGAGACACAGAATCTGAAACAGGCTCCAGGCTCTGAGCCGTCAGCACAGAGCCTGACGCCGGGCTCAAACTCACGGACCGCGAGATCATGACCCGAGCCGAAGTTGGCCGCTCACCCGACTGAGCCACCCAGGCGCCCCTAAGGACAGGTTTTAAAAGATCCACAGGGATCATGTATTGGAGCCAGAAAGAGAAAAGAACATCCTACAAGGATGTAAAAGCAAAACACAATTGTTTTTAATGAGAGTTTAGGAGGAAGAAAAAGTCACAGATGCTTCAGTGCGGAAACCTGTTCTTTGGTTACCGTGTTGGAGAATCACATCTGATGCTTCATAACCCTATCGTACATTAAAGGGGGGGGGGGGATAGTCTGCCGTCGCCTGTGATGTAAATCGAAAATGTAGCTATGACGTTTCCTCTTGGTACACCCTTCCCATTCTCTTTTCCCTCTGAGAACATTCCTATTTCATTTCTTTTGACTTTTTTTTCCTAGCCTTCAGTTAAGTAACTTCTTTATGTAAATTGAAAATCAAGCTTCGGCTCAACAAAACATCCAATTTAGATTTACTGCTGTTAGATTACTTATAAAGAAGGTGTCTCAATACTGAAGACTTGATGCGTTCATTGTGGCTCACCATTTATCTCATTCTAAAGTAAAATCTAAGTGACAGCAAGTCAGAACACTGGGCTCTTAGCCCAGCCTCTGCTTAAATTAACTTTAAAAAATAGAATTAAATCGTTTGAGAGGCATTTCATCTTTACGATTTTTCACTTTGTTTTTCCTTGCTCTTAAGTTTTAGAAAGAAGCAATCTTATTTCCAAACTCTTTTTCCCCCCTTCCATACTATTAAACACTCAACATTTTGGATTTATGAGTTTTGGATTGATGCTGTAAAATTACCATAAATTAAGTTTCTAAGATATGAAATCAGTTTCCTGTGTCTGAAAGTTCTGAAAGCCTTCCATGATGTATGGGTACATTCCTTTAGAAACTATGAAGCAAAATTGCTTACACTTTCACTTTCAATAGGTTAATACTATTTAATCCACTTTCCCTCTAGGCTACTTATAGAGTACACCTCGGTGGCGCCAGCACTGTCTTGCGTATCTTAATTTGGGATTCTGAGTCTCAGCAATTTACATCTATCCAATAATATATCAAAATGTCTTTACTACCTTACTGCACAGCTTGAATTACATGAGTCACATGTACGAAGCTACTTCTTGAAACAGAAGAGAAAAAAGTTATCTAAATAATTGGCTTCAGTTAATTTTTTAAAACTTTTAAAGCTAAATTGAAAACCATCATTTAAATGAACATTAAGGGTTTTAAGACCCCCTTTGAAGAAAGTTGATGTGATTAATAATGTACCAACATGTTCGCTTTAATAGATGGGGAAAATGATACAGAGAAGTTAAAAGCAGTTATGTTCTGTGTCTGTGCAGAACAGCCTGCAGAAGCGAGTTCAGCTGGCAATGGTCACACACTAAGATTCTGAGGTTCTGGCTCAAGGTTACTTAGCAAGGGCAGCATCTCCGTTGTTTACCACCGTCTTACTTTAACAACATCTGTGGGCCACTGCACACCACGTGCTCGTACTGAACATGGAAATCATCCCTGATTATTAAAAGGCAAACCTGGACTAAAGCAGGGGATGAAGACAGTAGAGGGGTCAGAATATTCTCTTCTTCAAGACAAACAGCAAAGACCCAGTTGGCTCTTGTTATTGGGTGGATTGTTTTGTTTTGTTGTTTGGGAGGGGTGGTCCTGATGGGGTTTGGAGGGGTGGCAGGCGTTCGGAGCTGATGGCCAAGAAAATTTTTGAAGACATTTTTGGTGCAAAAAGGTGATTTTTATTAAAGCTCGGGGACAGGACCTGTGGGCAGAAAGAGCTGCACTGGGGTTGTGAAGAGTGACTGCTTATAGACCATGGAGTTGGGAGAGATGAAGTCAGGAGGAAGTTTCTTAAAGGGTTTCCATATGCTAAAGAAGGTTCATTTACTGGAGGCCTAGATTTTGTCAAGCTGAGGTCGTTTTTTCCTCTAGCAAAGCTTAATCATTGAGATGGTAGGGAGTTCCTGGAGAAGGCTATTGATAAGATTGCTTTTTTTTTTTTTTAAATTTACTAAGATATTTGTAAACTGATGGAGACTATTAGTGTAACTGTTTGTTTTCTGCCCTTTCCTTTGTTCTTGGGCAGCTGGGAGTGCCTGGGGAATGTCACATCCCACCTGGGCGCCCAGGTGGTGTATGTGGTGTCAGCTTGCCTTACACTCCCTCATCAGTCCCACTTGAGCCATTTCAGGTAGAGGCTCGAAGGCAGAGGCCATCAAGATCATAGCCCCACCCTGATCTCAGTGTCCCTCTTCAGCCCCTGTCTATTTGCCATCTGCAGTGGACAGGGGCCAAGTGGAAAAGGATAGAAAATGTTGAAGATGGAGTCTGAAGAAAGTGGAGACCATCTCTTGACAAGGTCACTCTGTCTCTAATGGTGAATCCTTAAAGGGCTTCTGGGAAGCAAATCTTAAAAATTATGCAATGCTGGGGCGCCTGGGCGGCTCAGATGGGTTAAGCGTCTGACTTCGGTTCAGGTTCATGAGTTTGAGCCCCGCATTGGGCTCTGTGCTGACAGTTCAGAGCCTGGAGTCTGCTTCTGATTCTGTCTCCCTCTCTCTCTGCCCTTCCCCTGCTCATGCTCTGTCTCTCTCCCAAAAATAAATAAACATTAATAAAAAAGTATTCAGAAACTTATGCAATGCAGGTGTCTGAATGTACTTCCCAATAGTGGAGCTTAACAAAACAAAAAATTTGAGAGAAATGAGGAGAGTGAAAGTTTAGGAACAGCAGAATGTAAGTATTTTGTGGCTGCTGCTGGTGGTGTTTTCCTGCTGTGTGCTGGGAGAGAGACAGGGGGACTGAAGGTCAGGGAACATCATTAGCCAGAAAACGGGTCTTTGAAACACGTAGCTCCTGATTTAGAAAGAGTTCACAGAAAGGGAGGAAAGAGGAACATGGAGCTGGAGAGGGAGGGTGTGGAAAGGTAGACCGCCTGGAGAGAAGAGGTGGGGCCCTCCTGACTCAGCCTGGAAGTCAGGAATTCCAGTTTCCAGGACCTCACACTCGGCAGCTGGAGTAGGCCTCCCTGAAGCTCCGGGCCCTGTGTCTCCTGGGCCATCTCTTGGCAATCCTCCTCTTAAACGCCAAAGGAGGGGAAAATGCCGAGATGGATTAGAAGTTTCCCCTCCAGGCTATTTTCTCACCCTCTGAAGAACTTGTAACTGGAGTGGAATAATAACAACACTTTAGCATTTTATACGGTTTTACAACTTGAAAAGGCAAAAATGTTAACACTTGAAAATATATGGATCTCTCATTTTAATTAATGAGCTGAATCTAATCTGTGATTGCAAATGAGGCTCAGAGAAACTTAATCTGAGCACATTACTGCACAAATGCAATTAGTAGTCTAGTACATGTGAGACTTTTTCCCATATAATATCTTCAACCAAAATGGGGCAAGTGTTCAAAGTGTGCATATTTGCTACCAAAGCTTTTCTACAAATGTTTTATTTTTGGGTAGTTGGACATAGCATTCTCTCCCTTTCAAAAAATCCCACTACAAGATTCTCATTTGGAACAATTGTAGTCGTGTAACTTGAATTAGATGGCCATGATTGTAAGTAGAGGTCGCTTCAACTGTTGTGACAGGAAATGATAAGGACGTTATATGACCAGGCTGGCCAACCTAGAGAACTAGAAAAGGCAACCCCACCTCAGGGCTGACACAACTCTGTGCTCACATACTTGCTTAACAAGGGAGACGCAGGCTGGATTTCAGACTCCACTCACTTCTGCACCAAGCACTTTGTTCAGGGCATAATCCTGTTGACTCCCATAGGACAACCTTGATTGGTAACTTCCAAATCTTGTCTTGTAAAATAAATCTGATTAAATTATTGAGTTCTTACATTTAGCAAATTGTCCATTTAGTTGCACATCTAGTTCCTTCTGCTCTCTAAGAAATATTTAGGCTGAAAGTTATAAAACCATAAGCTCCAGACGGGGTCTATTTTGTTTACTTTTGTGTTTCCGTGTAGCAGAGGGTCATATAGTGAATGTATGATAAATATTTATTGAATGAATGAATGAATGAATGAATAAATAAATGATAAATATTTATTAAACAAGTGAATGGATTGATGCTAAACAAAGAAACAAGGCATGAGTTTAAATGTTAACATTTCTTTGTAGTTTGGTTAAGTCTCTGAGACCTGCGTGCCCACCATTAAAGGGGAAATCATTCTAATCAGATCATAGGATTTCTGTGAAGATTTAAATGAGACCATGATAAGAAAGCATATTCTCAACAGGAAAGACATTCAAATATGTTGTGATTATAATGATTATTATTTAAAATGTCATTTTTTTAAAAAGTAGGCTTCCTGCCCAGCACAGAGCCTAAAGCAGGTCTTGAACTCAAGACCCTGAGATCAAGACCTGAGCTGAGATCAAGAAGTCGGGTGCTTAACTGACTGAGCCACCCAGGTGCCCCAAGTTGTTTTTCAAATCTATTTACAACTTAGCAGAATTTTCTAGACTGCATGCATCTCGATTCATTATGTAATTTACATAAACCACAGTAATACCATTTTTGTTTTTATTGCTGCTTCAAAATAACATTAATGTCAAGAAATGATTTTTCAAAACATGTCTGACGGAGTTAGCTTACTATTTCAGACAATCTTAAGGGCTAGCTATTAGCCCATTTTATGGAAAAATGAAGGTAAGTGAGAGTTCCAGATCAGTCGTTTAATCCCAGAAGCATTTGTTCCGCACAAAAGGGCCAGATAATTCCAATATGCAGGCCAATCCTGACTATTTCCCAGACCTTATCACATTTCATAAATAAGCCTGGAGTTATTTGCATGTTAAAAGGTGTCTGAGGGGGCAAGACTGCCATGTTGCCAGCTCCAGGGGACACCATTCAGTGTGTAGGCAATATCAATGTGCCCCTTGGACCTGTACTGTGCAAGAGCTCTGAGAAGAACAAGACAGGAAGTAACCAAAGATGATGAAAACCTAAGTAGAGGAAGCAGAAAAGAAAGGGTGGTGATAGATATGTACTAACTAGTGAGTGGGTGAGGATAATAAGGGAGGGCAAATGGTCTTGACCAACTGCCCAGTTTGTGGCCCGAGTTGGTGTGCTGAGGGGAGGGATGGGGTGTAGGAGTCAACTTAGATTACTGTTTGTTTCCTAAACATCTGTCTTCAACTTCTTTCCAAAGGAAAAATCAACAAGATTTTAGATTAACAATGACAACAACAACAAAACATAGAGCTCACATGAACTTGGTGTCATTTTAACATTGGGGTTTGAACAACCTACCTATGAGCATCTAAGTCATTTTTCCCCAATACAGTAGGTGTAACTGATTAGCACTGAAAATATATGAAAACTTTAATTACTCTATGAATTGATCTGATCAGAATCTCCACCATCAACACCATTTTACACATACTCAAAACACTGTTTCAGGCAAGTCTGAGAAATAAATAGAAAATAAATAGGAAAAAAACACATCAACTTCACGACATTATGTAAACAAGTCTCCAAACTCTAAAGTTTGAAAGCCCACTCATTGGGCTGAGTGTCTTTTCCCTTGGTACACCCAAAATAATTTGTCTTCTGTTCTACCTGTGTACAGGTTATTTACCCTTCAAGAGTATAAGCTTATTAGGAATGCAAGCCGTTGCAGCCACTCTGGAAAACAGTATGGAGGTTCCTCAAAAAACTAAAAATAGAACTACCTTACGACCCAGCAATTGCACTACTAGGTATTTATCCAAGGAACACAAGGATGCTGTTTTGAAGGGACACATGCACCCCCATGTTTATAGCAGCACTGTCCACAATAGCCAAAGTATGGAAAGAGCCCAAATGTCCATCGACAGATGAATGGATAAAGATGTGGTATGTGTACACACACACACACACACACACACACACACACACACACTGGAGTATTACTCGGCAATCAAAAAGAATGAAATCTTGCCATTTGTAACTACATGGATGGAACTGGAGGGTATTATGCTAAGTGAAATTAGTCAGAGAAAGACAAATATCATATGACTTCACTCATATGAGGACTTTAAGAGACAAAACAGATGAACATAAGGGAAGGGAAATAAAAATAATATATAAACAGGGAGGGGGACAAAACAGAAGAGACTCAAATATGGAGAACAAACTGAGGGTTACTGGAGGGGTTGTGGGAGGGAGGTAGGGCTAAATGGATAAGGGGCATTAAGGAATCTACTCCCGAAATCATTGTTGCACTATATGCTAACTAATTTGGATGTAAATTTAAAAAAATAAAATTAAAAAAATAGTATGAGCTTATTGAGCAAGAACTATGTATTATTTATTTTTCCAACCCATTTCACACTGTCTTCCACTACGTAGGTCACCTCCTTCCTGGGGGTGATTCAGTATACATGAATGAAATTTTCTGTTCACCCACTGGAAAGCTTTAAAAATTTTTAATTTTTTTGGTGTCAGCTTTATTAATATAATTTGCATACCACATACCACTCATTGTTAAGTATTCAATTCATGTTTTTTAGTATATTCAAAGAGTTGTGCAACCATCATCACAGTTGATTTTAAAACATTTCATCACTCTCAAAAGAACCCCTAATTCTTTATCACTCCCCAGTCCCCCCTTTCCCTCCCAGCAGTGGACAAACAGAAATCTATTTAAAAATAGTGAACTCTCAGTGTTGTTATCACAATAGATGTATGTATTCTGGACACATCATATAAATGGAATCACATAATATGTGCAAACATTTATATTTTAAATAAAACCAAACATACAGGTGTAAACATGTAAATCTTTTGTCACTTCCATCATTTCCCTTTGAGATGCCATATCAATTCTCCAAAAAATGTTTTCCACCTGTTATTCTTTCAAAAACGTATTTTTAAAACGAATAAGATTTAGTCTTCTTTTCAGGAATATTTAAGTATTTAGTTATACCACTGATCTAATTGAAACTTAAAAAATGCAACCTTTCCTGTGTTACTACTATTTTAACTTATGGCCATATAAATATACAAATGAATACTTAGGCTCTTCAGATTGAGCATTCCCTTTAATTCCTTCACTGTTGCGTCAATGTCCGTTAGCTCATTGTGGTGTAGCAGGAGGATATGCAATGAAGGTAGAGAGTGCAGGCCTGAAAAACATTATTTTGTACAAAATCTTAAATGCTTTTAATGCTAATTAAACATGCCAATTAAACAAAAGCAAAGAACACATTTCAGCTGGTAAAAGGAGTCACTACTAATGATGTGAATTGTCATTGAGAATACAACAAAACATAAGACTTTGAATGATTGAGTGTGATGTGGGAATGTAGAGTCAATTTCTTCCCACTGTTATTGTTTTACATTTTTTCCTGTAGCTATCATTTTTCTGTTTGATTTCAGAGAGGTTATTTTCTTTACTCTTCTTTTTATTGTGTTTTGTTTTGTCACTGTTACTTAGATTTATAAGGCCAATCAAGGGAATAATTACTCATTTGAATTGGTACTTTCCCCGAAATTGCGCAGCTAAATATTTTCTTCACACAATAGGAAGAATATTCACATTACTTTTGTTGATTCTAAATTTCACATTTCCCCGCATTTTTAGCATAAATGAAAGTGGGTTGTGTCTTTACTATAGCCACATCATAGTTGAATTGGAAGTTTTCTTTCTTCACAGTACATGAAATCATGGTGGATCTTTTTTTTTTTTTTTTAATGTTTATTTATTTATTCTGAGAGTGTCTGTGTGCAAGCAGGGGAGGGGCAGAGAGGGAGATCCCAAGCAGGCTCTGCACTGTCAGTGCAGAGACAGAAGCAGGGCTCCATCGTGCAAACTGTAAGATCATGACCTGAGCAGAAATCAAGAGTAGGATGCCTAATGGACTGAGCCACCCAGGTGCCCCGAACTCACGGTGGATCTTAAAATTTATGGTATTTTGATCCTATGATACATGATATTAAAAAAATGTTTTGTGCTGTACCTTTTGTATTTCATGATCATAGTACATCATGTACTTTTATACCTGACTTGAAACTGTCAGCTTAGATACGTAAAATTAATTCAGAGTGAAAGAGGAATTTGTCTGGCAAAAATTATAGTCACTAAAAACATTAAGAGTATTTATAAAATCTTCATAAAGTTTATAAAGTTTGAGTGGAAAAATTTTTATTTAAAAAAATTTTTTTAACGTTTATTTATTTTTGAGACAGGGAGAGACAGGGCATGAACAGGGGAGGGTCAGAGAGAGGGAGACACAGAATCTGAAGCAGGCTCCAGGCTCTGAGCTGTCAGCACAGAGCCCAACGCGGGGCTAGAACTCACGGACTGCGAGATCATGACCTGAGCCGAAGTTGGCCGCCCAACCAACTGAGCCACCCAGGCGCCCCCAAAATTTCTATTTAAAACATTCTTTTACATTTTGAATAAGGTATATGACAATATTTCACTAGAACTGTAGTCTAAAGCACATTTCTTTCTTTTTTTTTTTTAACATTTATTTATTTTTTGAGAGACAGAGTACGAGCAGGGGAGGGGCAGAGAGAGAGGGAGACACAGAATCCAAAGCAGGCTCCAGGCTTGTCAGCAAAGAGCCCGACCTGGGACTCAAACCCAGGAACTGTGAGATCATGAGCCAAACTCGGCACTTAATTAACTGAGCCACTCAGGCGCCCCTAAAGCACATTTCTTAAAATGAAATGTATATGAGAGCATTTTATTTTTATGTATTTATTTTTTTAATGTTTATTCATTTTTAGAGAGAGAGAAAGAGAGCGCACACGAGTGGGGAAGGGACAGAAAGAGAAGGAGACACAGAATCCAAAGCAGGCTCCAGGTTCTGACCTGTCAGCACAGAGCCCAATGTGGGTCTTGAACTCACAAACTGCAAGATCATGACTTGACTGGTAATCAGATGCTTAAATGACTGATCCACACAGGCATCCCCATAAGAGCATTAAAAAAAATAGATTTCACTACATATTACCAACAGAAATATTAAAACAGATCATTGCCTGCCATTAGCTATATGATAGTTACCAATTATTACTCAATTGAAAATCTATTCAAACAGCAGAAAAAATGTAAGACATACCTTCTATCTCGAATATGGCATTGTTGTTTAGATATAGTTCTGTCAGACAATAGTTTCTAGTTAGAAATGTTATTCCATGGAGCTGAAAATGAGAGATAATAATATATTTTCTATAGTAATTATATATACAAATGTGTATGTATATACATATATGTATAAAGTTATAATGAGATCATAGAAGCTTGATGTTTGCTGTTATTATTATTTGTCACCTATTGGTTTGGGCCATGATTTCACATCTGGACTGTCTGAGGACTTTGTGATGAAAAGGATGTGTTCAGATCATTGAAGACAAACCTTTCAAAATGTCTTGACCAAACGTCTTTGCATGGTTTTCGAGGCCCCTGTAATCTGGCCTAGCCCCTTTGCTCTATCTAACGTTGTTCCCTCCCAGTTCTGCCTCCTGCACTCTCATTGGAGGTGGTCCCGTGTACCCACTGATTCACCATCACACATTATTGAGTGACTAGTGTGTGCAGCGGGCTCTGTCCTCAACAGTGAAGCCATCTCTGCAGCTGTGTGTGAGTCACGCCTTCTCTTTAGCCTGCTTGACTTTTCTCTCTACATTTCCCATAATTCTTAAGGATCAGCCATTGGCCGGCAGAGTGAATCAAACCATCCTTGAGTGGACCTCCATAGGAGGTGTCCCCTCCTCGGGGGATTTGCTGAAACCATCCTTTGATCTCCTGGCATCTCACTACTGTCTTCTCACCCTGTTTTGACCCACTTTTTGTTTCACGAAACTTGCACCTGCTCCAGCTCTTGGAGTCTATGAACCATCTCTGCTCCTCCAGCTCAGTGTCCTTCTGTAAGCAGATCTCAGTTTAGCAGAGGATGGTGTAATCTGAATGCACACAGGAGGGCAGGCCCAGTGCTAACAGCCTGACCAGCCACAACTCTTAGGGCAAGGAAAGGGCAAGGCACAACATCATCCTGTTGCTTAACAGCCCATCTTTTTAAACAAGGACTTTCTTGACAACCTCCACACCCATGAACCTCCATTGTCTTGACCACTCCCACACTTCATTTGACTTCTACAGTTAATCACTTGCTTGCTAGTTTTATGTCTTCATTAAGGAAAGGAAAACCATATTTCTTCGGTATCTTATTGCCTCCACCCCCTCCCCCATTTTCCTAACAATATGGTGAAGTCACATCTTATTTTTAAGATCAGTTTTGAAATTTAGTTATATGAACTGCAAAGAGTCAAAAGCACTCTTGAAATTCCTCAAATGAACCATTAAGTACTATACCCAGGAAATGGGGTATTCCACTCTAAACTGAATGTCAGAAGTGGCTCTGTTACTCTACCAAAACTCCATTAAAAAAAAAAAAAATTGACTCTATGACTTGGGTAAAATTTAACAATTTGAGTTGTGAGGACGGATGAGTCAGAGGCAGGGCGGTATCTTCTAAAAGCTGCAGGTAAGTGAAATATAAGGCTATCTGTCTACTTAGTACAGGATCTATCAGGGAGACTATTCCCATTAATAGTTATTGACCAAGTGCTTCGTATTTTATAAATACGAAAGTATATGCTCATGATTATACATTAGTTTTAAGTGTTTATTAAAGCTTATCATAGGAATTATTATCAGTGAAATGTTTTTGGCCTTTGATGGATTGATTCAGATAGATGCCAACCGTGTGATTAAGTGAGGATTCATTGCGAATTTTAGTCACGCCCTCTCATAGCTCAGAAAAGCTATGTTAGATTTGCGTCCCAAGTTGCACAACTGATTTCTTTAATGAATTGTTTTTTATTTTTCTGTTGTTGTTATATTTGCAACATTTGCAAATTATGAAGCTATAAAAGGCACATGTGCTGTTTATCTCATCATTTTACAGATTCATCTGCACCAAATTATGTCAGCGCCCATGCAGGAGGACCACCAGTAATTTCACCACAGCTTTTGTTAGGTCATACGAGGGGCTGTGTTCTTCCCAGGTAGGAGACCTACCAACACAATGAGGGGCGGATCCCAGTTGGCTTCCTATCCCTTTCTACTCTTCCTTCTGGCCTCCTGACAGCAACTCACTGCCTTCCTTCCCCTTACCACTCCCTGATCTAATGATAGCCACACCCGACATAAATATAGAAAACAAACCCCATTGGAAAGCATGACTTTATCTTCTCTTCTTTTCCAGTTGCCTGCCCGACCACACATTGACAGAACATTTCTAATTAGTCAGGGCTTTAATTTCTCTTGCATTACTTATTAACACAGGAAGAATACTAATAAACTCCATAATTTCATCTTGATTATAGCATCACAGTTTTCACAAGAGCATTAATGTCATTGTACCATGATGACTGGGATTTTAAGACTGCACTGTTTGTTGGGGTGAGATGCATAGGAGAATGGGGAGGAAAGAGATAAAGCCAGACCATGAGGACCCTGGGAGCTATTACAAGATTTTGTGCACAGGAGTGTTACTGTTCAATTTTATTTTAGAAAGAAAATGGCAGAGAAGAAAATGGTTTAGAAAGGATAGTAAGTATAATGGGAGGAGTTGAAAAAAAAAGGGTGTTACGCTAATTCAGAAGAATATATGGTGGCCCAGAGTAAAGTAATGACAGGGAGAAGAGAGGTAGAGGGTATTGAGAAAGAGACAGCTCTAAGGTGGAATTCACAAGACTGAATAGGCATTGCAATGTAGTAAGCTGTTGAAGGCAAGATCTAGGCATGAGAATTGGACACATGCTGATTGTTCTGACATTCATACTGACAGTGTTAAAGTAAAACGTTATTATAATTATCCATTTAGAAAAGTCTACGCTATTAATTCTAAGGATCGCCTTAGGATTTATATTGGATGTGACATTTCACAAATCATTTATTTTAGCTCAAGACTTGGCACATAACAAATGCTCAATAAATCACAGCTATTATTATTTCACCGTTATTATTATTATTATTATTTTTAGAGAGAGAGTTGAGAGTACTTAAAGCACTTACAGGTAACCACTGAAGTACTAGTGGAGAAAAAATTATGCCAGCATGAATTTAGAATTGAAGAGGCATTCATTTATTTATTTTTAAATGTTTATTTCTTTTGGGGGGGAGAGAGAGAGAGAGGAAGCACAAGCTGGGAAAAAGGAGAGAGAGAGGAAGAGAGAGAGAATCGCAAGCAGGCTCCACACTGTCAGCACAGAACCAGATGTGGGGCATGATCCCACAAACTGAGATCACGACCTGAGCCAAAATCAAGAGTTGGACACTTAACCGACTGAGTCACCCAGGAGCCCCATGGAGGCATTCTTTTAGAACAGGGCTTCTCCACCTCTACAACTACTGACATTTTGGGCCAGAATATTCTTTGTTGGGGTTGGGAGGGCTGTCCTGTGCATTATAGTATGTTTAACAGCAAATCTAGTCTCTATCCACTAGATGCCAGTAGCACACACACACTCCACTTGTGACAGTCAAAAATGTCTCCAGAGAGTGCCACATGTCCCCTTGCAGGGGAAAGAATGGGGGTGGGGGTCTGTGTGCAAAGTCACTGCTGGTTGATAACTGCTGATTTAGAGTCAAGGGAAGAGGGAAGCGTCATATTTATTAAATGCTAACTATTAGTTGGCCCCTGACCTAGATGTTTTTACAGACATGATCTAGTGTGATGCTTACAATAGCCCTTTGTTATTTGTTTTATCCCTTATTTATCTAGGAGGAAACTGAGGCTCCGTGAAGTTAACCAACTTTCTCAAGGTAACAACAGAGCAAGGATTAAAATCCAAGTCTGTCTGACTCTTGGATCAAAAACTGGCCTATAGTACACCATAATTTGGTTCCTTAAAAAAGAGGAACCTCTATATAAAGTAACCAGAAGACATTAATTTGAACATACATACTTTGAAGTAATAGAAAATATTATCAGTTTAAGTAACGGAAAATACTCTATAAATTATTTTTCTACTATATCAGCAATGTTTTTCACCAAAAATCATATTTAAAATATGCCCAAAAATATTTGGTGTGAAACTGACAAAAAATAGAAGAGAATTAATCTCTAAACATATATGTCCAGTATATACTGAGCCAACTAAAATTCCATGATGTATATTGTAAAGCTACTTGAAAAAAAGGTAGTAATCCAAATAATTCTTTACCAATATTTAAGATAGCACATTAAATATTATTATTTCATTTTTCAAATGCTCTAAGCCGTTTTTAGAACAAGGTATGTTTTACGTAAATGAATAAATAAATATATTTATACCCAAACCTTATTGAAAGAACCAATTAAAGTTGTATATATTGGCTTTTGGAATATTTTTCATCACTCAATCTAAAAGTTTCCATTACTCAAACTAAGAGTATTTTCTATTCAAAATATTTTCAAATTAATGTCTTCTGGATGATACGTATATCAATTTATTTAATCTTCATGATAAACTCATAAGGTAAGAGTACTATCATTACCTTATTTTAAGAAGTGAAATGAGGTACAGAACTGTTGAGTAACTTGTCCAAGGTTACACAGCTAGCATATGGCAGAACTGAGGTTGACTCAGGCTCCAGCGTCCTTGCTGGGAACCACTGCACTTCATTACCATCCAGAGTAGGAAGCTGAGCTGTCAGTCAAGCTCATTTCCAGGCTCAGCTTGAGTCACTGGCTTGACTTGCCCCATTCACTTGATCTAATGTTGATCTCTTGGGTAATATGGGTATCTCTCAAAAATTGCTTGCACCTGGCTGACCTACAACCTACCAAGTTTCAAAAACCTAGGGGCAAATCACCATAGGCCAGTGATTAAAAAACACGATGGGGGGTGGTGGGGGCAGCGCCTGGGTGGCTCAGTTGGTTGAGTGTCCAACTTCCGTTCAGGTCATGATCTCACGCCTATGGGTTTGAGCCCCACATCAGGTTCTGTGCTGACAGCTCAGAGCCTGGAGCCTGCTTTGGATTCTGTGTTTCCCTATCTCTCTGCCCCTCCCCTGCTCGTGTTCTGTCTCCCTCTCTCTCTCTCTCTCTCTCTCTGTCTCTCAAAAAATAAAATAAAGTGTTAAAAAATTTTAAAAAATGATGAAATTCTATAATTATGTGTTACTTAAAAGGGTATATTGTTGTATGTTTGATGACAGAAATCACAATATCTCCTAAATTTACATAAATGTCTAAGTATTAGTTGGGTAGAGTTTTAATAATACATATTGAATTATGTAGGAGAAGAAAAGAAAAAAGTCAATATACTTCCAGGATTCCTAAGTTCATTTTTATGGTGCTATTGTAGAAGAAATGAAAACAATGCATTCATTTGTATCTCAGTTCAAAATATGTACAATATGTGAAAATAAAATCTATACATTAAAAATATTCAGGAATAACTATATTTATCCAATACAAAGACTTTTATTCTCATATTTTCCCCTCTGTATTCTATGTTATTGAAATTTTTGTATATGCCCTTTTACAAAATAGGTTACATTTTTTGGTTAAATCATTTTAAATCATAACTAGATACACAGTGTAGATATCTATGAATTTCATAACCATTCAGTGAAGCCTTATTTAGGTTATTTATGTTGATTTACTTTTTTGAAGAGGTTTTAAATATTTGGCAAAACATAATTCTCTCAACAAAGTTGACATAAAGGATAGAATTAATGTTGACCTGAGGCAACAGAAACATGTAAGAGCCCAAATTATATGGAATGCATGTTAGTTCATTTTATTCCTTAACAGTTCTTATGCTCTGCCATGGGATTTGTGCTGCTCTAAATTTGTTTTTCAGAACAAGGTATGTTATATATAAATGAATATATAAATATATATATCCAAACCTTATTGAAAGAACCAACTAAAATTCCATGATATATGTTGTAAAGCTACTTGAAAAAAAGTAGTAATTCAAGAACTCTTTACAAATATTTTAAACAGCACATTAAAAATAATTATTTCTTTTTTCAAATTGTGAATTGCTAATTTTGAGCATCAATGTCCCTTCCTAAAATAATCAGATTTGTGCTATTTACAAAATTCTCAATATGTGCTGAATGCTTGGGAGATAGGAAAGAGTAACGTATCTTAATGGTGTAGAAGAATGAGTCCAGGATCTTTCTTTCTTTCTTTTTTTTTAATGTTTATTTATTTTTGAGAGAGAGAGAGAAAGAGAGAGACAGAACATGAACAGGGGAGGGGCAGAGAGAGAGGGAGCCACAGAATCAGAAGCAGGCTCCGGGCTCCACGCTGTCAGCACAGAGCCCATCGTGGGGCTTGAACTCACAAATCTTTATATCATGACCTGAGCCAAAGTTGGATGCTCAACCGAGTGAGCCACCCAGGTGTCCCAGAGTCCAGCATCTTTCTCAAAGCAATTTTGCTTATTTTAATCTGACCATTCTCTGGTTAGTTAGTATGGAATATGTTATTATAAATAAGTATTTCAATTATTTTTTACATGATGAAGTTTATGAACAATACCTTTGCCAGAAGAGGTACTTTTATTTAGATTTAGTTTGTAAAATGTGTCACCTATTTGGTCTTTGCTACATGGCAGAAACTCAGATTCCATTTTGACAGTTGCTTGGTGAAGCAACATACGGGTTTTTCATCAAGTGCTTCTTCTAATCTGAGACAAATGAAATATACCCAAGTACTGGCCGTTCTTCCAGAAATAAAAGGATACTAGCATTGTGGCACCAATATTAAGAGTTCATTATTGGGGCACCTGGGTGGCTCCATCGGTTGTGCGTCCGACTTTGGCTCAGGTCATGATCTCACAGTTCATGGGTTCGAGCCCTGCATCAGGTTCTGTGCAGACCGCTTGCTCAGAGCCTGGAGCCTGCTTCAGATTCTGTGTCTCCTTCTCTCTCTGCCCCTCCCCAACTCACGCTTTGTCTCACTCTGTTCCTCAAAAATAAATAAATGTAAAAAAAAAATTTTTAAAAAGAGTTCATTATTGAATGAATTAAAAAACAATTTTTGAGGTGATGAGCCCAAACACAAAAAGATCAAAAGTATAGACCACTTGAAAGTGTAGTATAAAATGCAAATCACTCAACTTCTCATGGAAGGTTGGTAAGGATTAGCTGTGGACCTAAAATTCCCTCAGTCAGTTATTCTAGAAGATGAGACAAAGAAGGGGGTATTTAAAGGGCCTTGGTTAATGTGCATCTAAGAGCAGCGACCTCCCACTAATTACATGAGGAGAGATGAGAAAAGGTGACCCAGAAATGGAGGTGCTGCAGAATTAGTGAATATCTATGCAGTATGAGGAAGAAATGGGCCCTCAGAGAGCATAATAAAGGAACCAGAGTTGCCTGAGCAAACCTAGGAAAGCTGGGGAATTGGAAGCAACTTTTACCTATTGAATCTGCAAGTCCAGGGTCAGATTAGATGCTCCAGTTTTATCACCCACTAGAGAATGATGAGGAAACATACACCTGCTTCTAGCCATGTTAGGTTCCAAATACACCAAACTACATTCATTGCCTCCCAAGAGTATAGCTTTCTCATATTCCATTCCAGGTAGTTTGCAAATGCCATGCCCTTACCATGAGTAGAGAGAGCCACTCCCTCCGCCTTTCTTAATTTTATCGTGAGACCAGGTACCATCACATTTATTGTTACATTCTGTCAGTAGGCTAACCGTAAGTACAAAACGAGCCACATCAGATAGGATGTTTTGGCTTCAGGTAACTTCTGAGCTGAACTCAAACTGGCACATAGATGAGAACATTTATTACCCCACATACCAAGAAGTCCAGAGGCTATGAGAGCCTCAGTCCTAGTATCACAATGAGTCCCTGGGCTGTACTTTTCTCTAAATGTTGCTTACATTCTCATGCTGAGAGAATGGTTCCTGGCTTCATATCTAGGCAAGAAATTATCGAGGAACCAAGGGACCTCTCTTCTAGTGCTCCCTTTTAGGACTGAGGAAACGTCTCACAGAAGCCTCCTAGCAGATGCCTCCTCTGTCTCTATTACCATAATTGGGTTATGTGCCCATTCATTGACTAGCCACTCACAAGGAGGATGGGATTATCCCGATTGGCTTAGACAGTATAGGATCCATTCCCTGCAACTGGTGATGCGGTATCTACCTGATTAAAAAAGAGAAGTATGTACCAAAACCTAAATTCAGATTCTGCTGTTTAGGTAAAAAGAAAGAATGGATATTGGATGGACAACCAATAATATCCAATACACATTCCTCAACAAAATTCTTGAGTATAAAAGAGTAAACAACAAAGATGTGTTCATTTTACTTTACCACTTTGTGCCTTGGTTTTTCCTAAATAGAGGGTAGTTCAAGATACTCTCTAATGTAAGAACAATGCCAGTCACAGATTCTGGTCATTGTTAACAAAATGTTGCAATTCTAAATATTTACATTCCTGTGTCAGTGTTGATGTTTTTCACTGTATTTTCACACATCATTTCAATGCTGGTATATTAACTTCTTTGCGGTCATCCTAGTGCTATCTAGATTTTAAAGAAAAGTAATAATCGTGGGGCTCCTGGGTGGCTCAGTTGGTTAAGGGTCTGACTTCGGCTCAGGTCATGATCTCATGGTTAGTGGGTTCGAGCCCACAGCAGGCTTTATTCTGACAGCCCAGAACCTGGAGCCTGCTTCAGATTCTGTGTCTCCCCCTCTCTCTGCCCCTCCCCCGTTCACGCTCTGTCTCTCTCGTTCTCTCTCTCTCTCAGAAATAAGTAAACATTAAAAAAAATAAAATTAAATAAAAAATAAAGAAAAGTAATAATCAAAATTTTACACATGGATTTTGTTGAAGTACTATCATAGCTAATATGTTCATTGGAGTTTGGGATCCTGAATAAGACTTCTTTTTTTTAAATTAATTAATTTTTGAGAGAGAGAGAGAGAGCACAGGAGTGAGCAAGGGGCAGAGAGAGAGGCAATCCCATGAGGTGCAGAGGGAGATAAAGAGAGGGAGAGAGAGTGCAGAGCCCAGAGCAGGGCTTGAGCTCACCCAAAGTGGGGCTTCAACTCACTGTCCGTGAGATCATGACCTAAGCAGAAGCCAGATGTTTAACCAACTGAGTCACCCAGGTGCCCCCTAAATTAAGGCTTTAATTTTTCATGGACTATAAGTATTCAGCAGCTTAGCAACCAGCCAATTATTGACCCATAGGAAAACTTACAGGAGTTCATTTACTTATCGAATGAACACCGGATTTTTGGATAAGGTATCTTTTCATTGCTATATGAACTAAGTAAGTCTATTTTTTAAATGAACAAAGTTAAATGATGATGATGTTGGAAATAATATAGTGAGTTTGTTGAATGTACATAACCAGGCACATGAAGAGAAATCAGCCTCCTCCATTCCTTCCCCACCCACTGCCCTTCAGAAACAAAAGAAAGTAAAATAGTTGAGTGCGTGTACCATCCTTTCCTATGTATATAATGTGTCTCAAGTCAATTGTGTGAAAATTCAATGACTGGAAATGGGATAGTGTTCACTAACACAAAGCTAAAAGATATTTAAGAATCCCTAATTATATCTTTCCCTGTAGACACATTGCTGATATTTGTACACGTTCTTTCCTTCAGAGATGAACACCACAAGAGGCACACGTGAAAAACAAAGAGTAGTCAGTTTGGCCATGCTTCTGATGATTTCCGTCTTTTTCTAATCAGAGGTCGCACACTGTGACCCAGGATCATTTTTGGCAGAGTGTTTAAAAGAGTTTTAAACTTGCGTGCCCTTAGGTGGTGCGTACACTTTCCATTTCAGTTGCTAGTCGCCTGGGCCTTGAAGGTGATGTGTTTGTTCTCTCAGAAATCATTTCAAGCTCACGAGACTTATACTTACACTTAATATGAGAAGCACTTTCATTTTCCATTTCCCACTTAGTTAGTTAAGAAAAAAAAAGAGAAGACTGAAAATGCCATGTAATATTGAAATGCTTGTATAAACATGACTGCTTAGGGATTCTGTGCTTTGAGTCGGGACTACTGTTGACAAGCAGACTACTGCTGAAAACTGAAATTATTTCTTTTTAATCAGCTGGTATTTGAAAGTCGAAATTCAGAATGTTAAGATTGGATCATGAGTTCATAATGAACAAAACACAAGCTGTTGGAAAGTCAAATTTTTGAAAGTTGAGAATAACCGACTCATGATTGTCTAAGCTCGCATTTTAGTTCAGTTCTGCTCTTTGCCTTGGAAAGAACTTGGAGCCCCAGCCAGGCACCCACTATGGGGGAGGCAGTGGGAGGGCACTGCCTCCCAAACTCTAGCCTCCAAGAGAACCTTTAAGGGCCATACTCAGTGAACTTCCCTGCAGTTGGGGACATGGTGGCTTACCGTCTGGCACTTCCTGAGAAAGTAGATTGGCTTAGGTCACTGGGAGGTGACCACCTGCTTGGCTTCTGACAGCAGGAAAAAGGTGTGTGAGTGCTGGGAAGTGCATGCCAGACCACTGAAGGAATATTGATCTGGGGTACTTTACAAGGGATCCTGCCCAAGGGCGTAGTTTGCCACAGCCCAGAAACTGTCAGTTTCAGGTACCACTGGGATAAAAGGGGGGGAGGAGCTGGGAGAGGCCAACGAAGAGGAATTAGACTTGAAAAAACCTACTTTGGAATAATCCATTAAAAGAAAAAAAGTTGACTTTACACATCTGTTAGTACCAGAGGGTACAGATCATGTAAGAATTTTGTTTCTTACTTAAATTAGGAGTATAGAATATTAATACTTTTAAAGATTAGCTTCATCAAAAACATGAAATTAAGATTGTGATTTAATTATAGAGCTATTTAAAGATAAAATAGAACTACCTTATTGTGATGTAGCCATAAGTATTTTAATTTTTTAAACCTAGAGAGATCAATGACTTCCGTCAGTTCCCTGGAAAGGAATGAAAAAAATTAACATTAGCAACAATTAATTTAATTTAATTTAATTTAATTTAATTTAACTATTAATTAGCAACAATTAATTTATTCATGGGTGAGGTGGGTTATATAGTAGGTCTTTGGAATAACTGTAAAGGCCTCTGTCTTTGTTCTTTCAAAGTTGTTGGCACACCTCTCTACTAATTTCCAAAATACCATCGCTATACTTCATTCATTTGAATTAAGATTTTGTCAGCCAGTTAAAGAAAATACTTAAGGAAAACATTTGATCACATTCCTAGAAATTTACATCTCATTGTGATTACATTTATTGGCACTACAATTAAAAAAGGAGATTTGGGGGCACCTGGGTGGCTCAGTTGGTTGAGTGTCCGACTTCAGTTCAGGTCACGATCTCACAGTTTGTGAGTTCGAGCCCCGCTTTGGACTCTGTGCTGAGACCTCAGAGCCTGGAAGCTGCTTCAGTATCTGTGTCTCCCTTCCTTTCTGTCCCTACCCCGCTCACTCGTTTGCACTCTCTCTCTCTTTCAAAAATAAATATTAAAAAAAAAAAAAAAAGGTTTTACTGGGTACAGGGCAGAGGGGGAAAAGTGAGTGTGGAAGACCTTGGACTTGCACATAAATGTGGAAAACACCATCAGCTCCTACTTCCACAATGTCTTTGAGGTTCTTACTTTGGGGTTGTCCAGATCTCGGCCACATTGTACTTAAGACGTGGAAATGGCAGTATGTCAAAAGACAGAGACTAGGTAGTGTTTTACTCTTCCTTTGTTGTTTATTAAATATGGGATCAAAATATCACCATCCTTTTTGAATTATACAGGTGGTCCTGAGTCCTGTTGCTATGTGGCTCACTCAGCAAAGGGACAGGCCTGGGGTGGAGAGGGGGAATTATCAGTGAAGTGGGCAAAATCCTGAGAATAGTCAGCCCTTGACTGCTATGGGCTCAAATATTCAGATCTCTTTTATTTCTAATGGCAGAAACTGTGTGCCCAGGCTGGGTACGTACACATATATGTCTTTATCAAACACTGGCATAGAGCACACACTCTGTGGCAGGCACTTTTCTAAGCCCTTAAAAATCGTTAATGTTAATTAATGTTATATACATTAACTCATTGGTGGTAACATCCTTTCACAAATTTTTGTGTTTTTTTTTTTTTAGCTTTGCGACACTGAGGGACTAGTATTTTCCTATTTTTTGTGAAAACGTATTTTCTAAATCATGCAAACAACATTTCTAAACAAAAGAAACTTTCTCACCAAGTTTTCACGTGGAGAGATTTCAAAATTCAGAAAAGTTGAAGGAATAGTACATTGAAAGCTTGGATAGCCCTCACAATTTTTAATATTTTGCCACACCTCTGCTCGCTATCTCCAATCTATATAATATATGTCCTTATTGTTTGATAGTTTTCTTGGTGAACCATTTCAACATAAATTGCAGACTTATCGTAGGGCTCTCGCTCTTAAACACCTTGAGCATGCGTATCCCTCAAATAGGGACTTTCTCCTGCAGAGGCACAATACCATTATCACCCCTAAAAATTAAATTGAATTCAAGAATATCATCTACCATGCTTTTCATATTCAAGTTGCCCCTGTTGCTCCTGCACATCTTTGTTTCAATCCAGAATCCCATCAATATTCATGCACTGCATTTTTAGTTGCTATAATACCTTAGTTTTGTTAAATTTAGAATAGTCACTCCCTCTCCTTTTATTACCTTCACACTGACTTTGTGAAGAGCCCAGGACACTTTTCTGAGAGAATGTCTCACATTCCTGATTTGTCTGATGGCTTCCTCATGATTAAATTCAAGGAGGGCCATTTTTCAGTTACAAAGGTAATGATTGCCGCATCACATTATGAAGCAAGTGATGCCACTTTGCCCCACTCTTGGTGAAGGAAGTTCAGTCATGGGGTTCAGGCTGCATCTGCCAAGTTTCTCCATTGTAAAAGTATATGAATGTTGTCATTGAGCAGTTATGTGTGGGGCAAAACTCTAACGACTATGTGTATGTCTTGTCCCCCAATAACTTATTCAATGGATTTAGCTTCGGTTGATGATACTTAGTGAATCAGAAGATTTGGGATTATAAAATGCTGATTTTTCTGATGCTCTCATTCTTTTTACACTTATTAGCTGGTATTCTGTGAAATAGGTGATGGGTATCAAGGAGGGCACTTGTGAGGAGCACCAGATGTTATATGTAAGTGGTGAATCACTAACTTCTACACCTGAAACTAATATTACACTGCATGTTAACCAAGTGGAATTTCAGTAAAAACTTGGAAAGAACATCCACCCCTGCCCTTTCTTTCTTTCAGTCATTCTCTTCCACACCTTACTTGTATTTTTTTCTTAAACGTTTTCCGTTGTTGTTGTTGTTTTGTTTTTGTTTTTGTTTTTGTTTTTTAATTCTCAGAGTATCCCAAACAAAAGACTTCAAGCAGAGTGCATGTCCTTTAGACATGAACAGTGTCATTGAACACTTCTCTGGTACACAAAATATTCCAGACTCCTCAAATCAACTCCTAATAGGAGACTGATATGCATAATGCATTCTCCTCCACTGTAGATATGTAGCCTATTTCTGGGAAGAAGAATTTGGATCTTGGTACACCTAAATTATTGCACTGGGCAATAATGATAATACATTAACTTCATCCGTTCCCATGAGAAATAAAACAATCATTATGTGGTAGGAGAGAAACTCAAGTCCCACTTAGAGGATTTCCCCAAGGATTTCCCAGAAGGGTTATTTTAATACATTAATACTTTGAAATATCAATTGTGTCAAATTAATGTCATTAATTTTCTTGTACTAGTTGTATTATATAAGGTAATAAAGTTGATTCCCTTTTAAAAGGACTTTAATTCAAGTCAAAAGGGTAAATTCTGCACATAAACCTGTTAGAAATCAATAAAGGGCTGTTGCCCTTTATTTCGGGGTGATGCCAGTGGAAGACAAAGAGAAGAAATCCTACGACTAATGATGGCAATGACTTATGGCGACAATAACATGTTAGTTCTGTTGTCACAGTATGCATTCTCCATGATTACTCAAGGAAATAGTTGATTTTGTTGTTGTTTTATTTTGTTTTGTTTTCCTGTTTGGCAACAGAGACTCCAACAAATAACCTAGTTTACCCAGTTTAATGGTGTCCGGGCTGAGAAATACATATAGTTTTTGTACCCAGATGTATTAAATGACAACTTAGTATTCTTAGGATATAAAATGTATTGTCCTTTAGTTGAGAAGACCAGTAATTACTCACTGTCAGAGGATCAATATTTCTATTTTTTTCTAGTGTTTTAAAGCTTTTCTTATTGTTATCTGCTTACCCTTGTACTACACAGATGTTAAAATCATGAAAGGCTTAGAGATGCGATCTTTGGCCACATAAAATATGTATTATAAAGCTAATTGATCTATAGAGAGATTCAAAGCATGACTTTAAGTGTGTCAGAATTATCTACTATATCTGTTCCATTCTAAAATACCCATTTTTAAAAATCCTAAATTGGCCAGCTCTTTTTTCCGTTACTATAAAGAGATTTAGAAACGTTACCAAGATAAATATTTTTCTCTGCACTTATTAATCTAAAAAAATTATACATCACAAAAAAAATATGTTTATTAATAAAGGATTTCTACAAATCACCAGCAATAAAGTGACTGACTTCAATGATAGATAGAGTGAGACATTTGCTTTAAAAAGTAGCTGAGTTCCAAAGATTACATGAGTCGAAATATGTCTAGCCTATTTTAAAATAATACATAGAATTCATAGAGATTGAAAAGCATGAAAGGGGGGAAAGAAGAGTAGGAGTAGGGTCATTGTTATTAAATTCCAAGTATAGCCGCACAGATGTCACTTGTTGGCTAGTAAAAACTGTGGTCCAGTCCATCCCATAACTTCATCTTCCTCCTACACATGGGGTTCTATCTCAGGCATTGTGACTGCTCTGTAGAAGAGCCCACATTGCCTCTCCCACCTTGGGGAGTTGGAGAGACATGAAAGGGGGTTGTTACAGGAAGAGGTTTTCTCACTTACCTGTGGAATTAGTATAGGGGTTGTTGGCTAGGGGTATAATATAATAGGATTATTATTATAGTACAGAGGTATAATGAGCCGCCATTCTGTAATAACAGTAATAATATTAACTGTATTAATGCTCACTGAGTGCTTACTGTCAACCAGGCCCTCTACTTTCTACTATCACACCTAATCTTCACCCAACAACCTTGTGAAGCAGATAGCATTGTTATACTCAGGCAGGAGCCATGGTAGATAAAATATGAGTCCCATTTACATGTGAATTTCAGAGAAACCCAAGGAAGTGTAAGACATACTTAATACTAAAGAAAAATTATATTCATCTGTTTCTCTGAAACTCACATATAACTGGACTTGCTGTATGTTTATTTGGTAAATCTGACAATCCTAAGTTTTATGGCATGCCCAAGATTACACAGCTGGAAGAGACAGAGCTGGGATTCACACTCAGCCTGGCTCCATAATCTTTGTTTTTATCTATTTTAATTTCGCCTTTCTAATAGAGACGCCAGTGAATGGTAAAGTAATTAGAGGTTGGCACTTGCCTAGCCAGTCCTTGGGGAAAACAATGGAAAAGAACATGTGAATCTGTGAAACATTATAATATGATGCTCTTCTAATTCTTATATAAAGGACACTTACTTTTGAGAAAGGAACAGCTCAAAGACATCAGCATCCCTCTTGTGGCCACATATCTTTAGCTGATCTTCAACTGCCTGATAACATATAATTAATCTGTCAAGCCACATTCCACTGAGCAAAAATACAGAGACATTTGCAGTCAATAACAATAACATCTACAAGAAGATCAAAAGAAAGGTGAATAAGGAGGCAACCACTCTAAACTAATAAATTTCAACACTACAATTATATATTATTTAATCATTTTTGTGGTTGAATTTCATTATCCTTAATCCTGGGCACAGATGGTAAATAATTTTTAATCAGAAAGAAAAAGTTTGTATGTGTACATATTAACCAAAAGCAAGTTTTTTTTTTTTTAATGTTTTATTTATTTTTGAGAGAGAGAGAGAATGTGAACAGGGGAGAGCCTGAGAGAGAGGGAGACAGAGAATCTGAAACAGGCTCCAGGCTCTGAGCTATCAGCACAGAGCCCGATGCAGGGCTCAAACCCATGAACCATGAGATCATGACCTGAGCCTAAGTTGGACGCTTAATCGACTGAGCCACCCAGGTGCTCCCAAAAGCATGTTTTTGATTTTCTATGCGGCCGAATGATTTGGTCTTTAAATATTCTTAAATGTTCTTTCAAACATGAAGAATTCATATTTGGTAGCTTTTTCATAAAGCTTACAGAAGATCCTTGGTATCACCATTGCAGGTAGAGTAGGATACGATACATATTATTGTACAGGTGTTTCACATTGTAACTTCTCAATAAACGTCAGACCAATGAATAAGTGAATAGATATCATTTCCCTTTCTTTGCGAAGGAACAGTATCTTCATTTTTCACGAGTTACTAACATACTTGCACCGTGGGAATTTTTGATGGGAAACAAGTAATTTTTATTCCCATAGGCTTTGTTTTGAAAATACAAATCCAACAACAGCAATTTAAGTGCTTTGCTTTTTCTTTTTAAGAGCCTTTGCTAAATTACAAAATAACATTTACAAGCCACATGGCCTAAAATGATACAGAAAAATTAAAGCCCATCTATAATTTGCCATGAAGGAGTAAAGCTAACAAGACACAACAAAAGTGGAAAGTATAATTGTTGCACTACTGGAATCTTATAAACATTGTAATTATCAGAGTTAAAACAATCACCAAATTTCAGCTGGAATTTGTCGTGGGTGGTGAGGTTGTGTTGTCAGTGATTTATGAAATTTTGACAATAGCTTTGTTATTTAGTAGAGGACGTTAAGAAGAGTTAGATTTAATGGAATGAACAAATATTGAAAGAAGAGAGGAAGATAGATATACCAGGGATTGAGAGTCACTGTTAATGTATTTCCCAAACTTCCTTTGTTACCTTGTTACACAAGGTGGATCTTGGGGCTTAGAGAACTCATTGGCTCAGGTGGAGGCATTTCCATCAGGGCATTTTGTGACTCTATAAAGAGCAAGCTGAATTGGGGGCTTGGATAAACCCACTGGATCAGGCTTAGGCATCTGGATCTGGATATTTTAACTTAACCATCTAAACTATCAGCTTCTACTATAAACAGCCAATTGCAAGTGTGTTAAAGTGTTTGGGATGTTAAAATCCAGCCAAAGTAGAATTAACAATTTGCAGCTCTCCATGAAAGTTTTAAACGGGCTTTTAACTCAATTCCGCCATTCTACACCTAGCACTCAAAAATATACTAGTCTGTATATGTGCGTGTACCTGCACGCACACACACACACACACACACACACACACACAATGTGAAGTTCATTGTTCATCTCAGCATACATTTTCTATATTTGTGAAATATGCCCCCTTTATTGGAATATAGGTTACATTAACATGTAACTTCACAAGAATATAGTGTAGTAGCTTAAAAATATATACAGACAGATATCTAAACATATGAAGATATCCAAAAGTAAAAATGCCATTGGCAGTATAACATGTGCTAATACCATTTTTGTTACCAATGACATGTATACACATACATGTGTGCATTTGCACACACTCCAAGTCGGTAACAAAAGTTATCACTTGAGATCATGGGGGACTTTCATTTTCTAACCTGTACATTTAAAAATAATTTTGGGATATTTTAAGAAGTACATATTAATTCAGTAATTGGAAATTGACACAAACTTTGAAAATGTAGAATAAATATTGTAAGGATTTGAGTCAAATTTTGAAAATGAAGAGATGAAAAGGGAAATTGAAACAATCAGCATAATATGCAAATCGCTGGTGTAATTATTTACACAGCTTTTAATCATGGTATGTTTCTTTCCAACCAAAAATTTAGTATGAATCTAGTAACAAGTATTAATGTCAAAGTGCCAAAGAACACGAAAACGTGCCAAGAAGTTTCAAGTTTCAGAGCATCCGTGGTGGAGCAGTTCCAGGTCCCAATCAACACACAACTTCACGAGCAGCATATCCCTTTCATCTAAAGACGCACAACAAGCATTCATTCCCTGAACTCTGTTTCTATTGTGGTAAAATATATATAACATGGAATTTACTATTTTAATGGTACAGTGCTGTGGCATTGAGTGCATTTACATGGTAGTGCAACCGTGGCCACCATCTCCAGAAGTTTTTATTCTTCCCCAGATGAAACTCTGTACCCGTTAAACACTAACTGCCCACTTCCCCCTTCCTCCAGCCCTCCGGCAACCATCCTTCGGTTCTCTCTCTCTATGGATTTGACTACTCCAGGTACCTCACGTAAGCGGAATCAGACAATATCTGTCCTTTTATGCCTGGTTAATTTCACTTAGCATAATGTCTCCAGGGTCCACCCATGTCGTAGTGTGTGTCAGAATTTCCTTCTTTCTTAAGGCTGAATAATATTTTTTCATAGGTATTTACTAAATTTTGTTGTTCCATTTATCAGTCTATGGACACTTGGGTTGCAGCCATCTTTTGGTTTTTGCCAATAACGCCGCTATGAACATGGGTGTACAAACATCAATTTGAGTCCCAGTTTTCACTTCCTTTGAGTGTAATATACTCAGAAGTGGGATTGCTGGATCATATGGTAATCCTATGTGCAATTTTTTGAGAAAACATCGTACCATTTCCGTAGCAGCTGCAGAAAACAGCATTCTTTAAGATGGACCATTTTTAAAATAGTGGTTCCATCATTTGCTGAACCACAGACCCCCGAGTGCTTAGTTCAGGTGGTGACTAGTTTAATTTATTAGACTAGTGAATAAATGTAGTGATGAATCAGGTAAGGTGTCCGCTGTCTATGAGTAAAGCTTTTACTCAGAGAGCACAGGACACACAGAGCTGTAAAGGAAGGTTACAGGTGTTAAGGGATATGGGACAATGAGGATATGCTCTGATGAATACAGAGGGAGAAGAAATTACTGTCAGCCTAGGAACTCCACGAACATTTCAGGGCATGAGTGACAGTTAGGCTGGACCTGAAAGGGTAATGAGAAATTAAAAACAGAATATTGATGAGCATGCTTCTAATCAGAAGGGAGCAAATACACAATGGAGAAGAAGCAAGGAAAGAAAGTATGACACATGTATGGTTTGTGGTCTTTGAATGCAGTGAAAGGCCTGTGGAAGGTAATTGTGAGAAATATACTAAGAAAGGTGGATTGGCGTCATATTATCTGTGCTCGGAAGTGTGCACTTACTCACCGTGCAAACAAAACTTTTATAGGCCCGAAGAACTCAAACTTAAAATCACATGTTGTATGTAATCTGTAACTTAAAATCAATTTCATTTTATAAGATATACATGAAATACATATTTTAGCAACAAGATAAAGTCAGCGCAAGAGAGTCCAACAAAGTTCTCTTTTTTTCCCATCGTAACTACATCCGTGCTTTTAAACACTCTCCAATATCAAGTTATTTGAAAGACATTTTTCTTCCATCTCTTTTGGTGCCCTTGCTGTGCTGGTACTCTAAAACAAGGGGCTTGAGAACTCTGGAGTGATTAATTCAGCACTGGACTCCATTCTGGGGCAATAGGAATTAAGGGATGTTTAAACTGCAGAAAAGTTGTGACAAAGCAAGGCCTCAGGAAGAAGACTCTAGCAGGCGGAACAGGTACGATCGGCTGAGGCACAGAGACAACGGCAAGTGGGAGGCACGGCTGCCACTGGCAAATCAGGGCGAGGCCCCAGGAGAGTGGCAAGCGGGAATGAGTGCCGAACAGACAGGACAGAGGGTGTGCGGAGAGAACGGAGAGAACGGATGGCAACTGGCAAATAAGAAGGTTGAGAACAAGGGTGAGCAAAGTCACAGGTGGTGATGATCATGTGAGGACATGAAGAGGAGGAGGTGTCTTGGAAGGGAAAGTGAATTCAGCTGGAAATGCTGAAACTGTGGCGCTGGCGGCTGGGACACACGGGTCGAGACATCCACCAGAAAGCTGCAGGTGGAAGTGTGGATCTCACCAGAGATGTCAGGGTGGGTATGCACAGCGTGGTGAGTCAGGTCCCTACAGAGGAGGGAGCGGGACCCAGGTTAGATGGTTGGCAGGTGTCTCCATTTATAGACAGGAGGGAATTGGGTTGGGAGAGCGGAAGGAAGGGGGTTTGGGAGAATGCTCACAAAGTTAGGAGAAACAAGAGCAGAGTGGGAGCCAAGAGAGCAAATTTCAAGAAGGTAGGATTTGTTATTTTTTTAATGTTTTTTATTTTAATTTAATTTAATTTAATTTAATTTAATTTAATTTAATTTAATT